>NW_007064965.1:333029-333693 GCF_000164805.1 Carlito syrichta
AAAAGTAGGGAGGGGGAAAAACCACACAAATGAAGAAAAACCCAAAAGAAGAATATAGGTCTTACACAGACCCCTGGGAAATCAGACACTGAGAAAACAGATTCTGGAACACAAACAGTGAAGAGTCCCCAGAATGACTGGCTACATGCAACAAACCCAGACATCAAGACATTAATGGAGAGAATTAAAAAAATTGAGGAGAGTCGAGAGGAAAATAGGAAGGAGCTGATGTCAGAAATGACAGTAGTAAAGAATACTGTGATGGAAATGAACAACAGACTAATAAGCATGGAAAGCAGAATCAGCCAAGCAGAAGAAAGAATCTCAGAGCTCGAAGACCAAAACACAGAACTAACCTAAACTGTCAAAAGCATAGAAAAGAAGCTCAAAATGACAGAACAAAACCTGCAAGAGACGAATGATCACTTCAAGAGACCAAACCTAAGAGTAATTGGGCTTCCGGAGGCAGAAAGAGAAACAGAAGCCACACTGGAACAAACATTTCATGAAATCATTCAAGAAAACTTCCCTCATCTCATTAAGGATGAAAAACTTCAAACACAAGAGATTCAGAGAACCCCCGCAAGACAACAAATGAGAAGACCAACTCCCAGACACATAATAATTCGCCTAAACAAAGTAGCTATGAAAGGAAAAATCCTAG
>NW_007064966.1:0-623 GCF_000164805.1 Carlito syrichta
CCTAGCTAGCCAGCTGACTTAACCTAGATGATTAACTAGCTAGTTACCTAGCTAGCCAGCTGGTCGGCCAGCTGACCTAACTAGTTGACTTATCCAGCTAGCCAGCTTGCAAGACCGCTGAAATAACTAGCTGTCTTAATTAGCTAGCCAACTGTCTGGCAACCTGAATTAACTAGCTGACTTAACCACCTAGCCATCTGGCTAGCCAGCTGAATTAATGAGCTAGCTGCCTAGGTACAAAGCTTAGAAGTCAGAAGAAATATCTAGCTGATAAGCTAGCTAGCCAGGGGGCTAGTCGACTGACTTAACTAGCTTGCTACCTAGCTAGCCAGTTGGCTAGGCAGCTGGCATAACTATTTGACTTAACCAGCCAGCTGGATAGCCAGCTGACTAAACTAGCTAACTTATCTATTTAGCTAGCTGGCTTGCCAGCTGACTTAACTACCTGACTTTATTATCTAGTCAGTTGGCTAGCCAACTGGTTAGCTTGATAGTTTGGTAGTTAAATCAGTTGGCAAGCAAGTGGGCTATGAATGTAGGCAGCTAGTTAAGTCAGCTGGCTGTGAATGTAGGTAGCTAGTTAAGTACCTATTAGTCGTCCAGTTATGTCAGCTAGATAAGTC
>NW_007064967.1:0-1397 GCF_000164805.1 Carlito syrichta
CAGAGAAAGGGAAGAGGATCTGTAACCGCCTGGTAGGGAAGGGGGAGTGAGAGAGTGACGGCGAGAGAGGTCTGTATTTATTGGTTTGGGAGGGGGTGGCCAGTGCCGTACTAGGGTCTTTATTGGAGGGGGCTACGAGGTAGTATTCCTATAGTGAGATAATATTTGTGTCTAGGTTTAAGTTTCGTGCGCGTGGGAAAAGCAGGAGCTTAGGGCCTTTGTTGTCTTTGTTTGGTTCCATATAGTGTTTAGCGCCATCTTGGGAGACGCCCTTCTGACTGTTCCCTGTGCCTTTCAGTATGGATCATGCTTTTGGTATGTCTAAAAACTTTTTTCTAGGCCCTAAGTCCTAAATATTCTTGCCTATATTTTCTTCTAAAAATTGTATAGTTTTGCATTATATTTAAATTTATTATGTCTCCTTGACATATCCCCATTGTTTTGGATTTTTCTGAGGATGTTTTTGTTGGGTTTATAATTCGAAGCTGATGATTATTTTCAGCACATTAAAAATGTTGTGCCATTTTCTTTTTGTCTCCATGGTTTCTGATGAGAAATCTGTTGTCATTCAAATTTGTTTTTCACCTATATGTGAGGTGTCATTTTTTCCTTGCTGTATGTACCAGAACAGGAGGGGACCCCAGGGGGTTGTCTGGCATCAGCACTTTCTTGGTATGTTTTGTTATAGTTGCACAGGTCCCTAAGGCTTTGTTCATTTTTTTCCAACATATTTTTTCTCTGTTGTTCAGGTTGAGTATCTTCTATTGTTCTGCCTCAAGTTTATAAATTATTTCCTGTTCCCGCCATTCTGTTGCTGAGTCCATGCACTTAATTTAAAAATAAAATAATGTTTGTTTAGGTCTTTGATTCATTTAGAGTTGATTTTTGTGAATGGTGATAGGTTGGAGTCTTGTTTTAATTTTCTGCATGTGGTCAGCCAGTTTTCCCAGCACCATTTACTGAATAGGTCCTCCTCTCCCTGTGGTTGGTGGTGGAGGCTTTGTCAAAGATGAATTGGTTGAGAAATTGAGGTTTTGCTTCTGGAATCTCTATCCTGTTCCATTGTTCTATATGCTTGTTCTTGTACCAATACCAGGCTGTTTTGATTATTGTAGCTTTATAATAAAGTTTAAAGTCTGGGAGTGTGATACCTTCCACTTGGTTTTTTGCTTTTGCCGAGGATTGTTTTGGTTATTTGTTGTCGTTATGTTTCCATATGCATTTCTGTATTATAATTTCCAGGACTGAGAAGAATGCTGTTGGTAATTTAATGGGTATTGCATTAAATCTGTAGATTGCCTTGCATAAGATGGGCATCTTAACAACGTTGATTCTTTCAATCCATGAGCATGGAATATTTTTTCATTTGTTTGTGTCATCTTTGATTTCTTTGAGCA
>NW_007064967.1:1417-22300 GCF_000164805.1 Carlito syrichta
TTTCTTTGAGCAGTGTTTTATAGTTTTCATTGTAAAGGTCTTTCATGTCTCTGGTTAGGAAGATGCCGAGGTATTTCATTTTTTGTGTGGCTATTGTGAAAGAGATTGTGCTTTTTATTTGGGTTTCTGTTGGTATATAGAAATGCAACTGTCTTTTGCACATTTATTTTATATCCTGAGATGTTGCCAAAGTCCTTTATCAATGCAAGGAGGTTTTTAGACAGATTGTCTTGGGTTTTCAAGGTATAGAATCATGTTGTCTTCAAAGAGTGATAACTTCCTCTTTTTCTATTTGTATATCACAGATCTCCATCTTTTGTCTGATTGCTCTCGCTAGGACTTCCAAAACTATGTTGAAAAGGAGGAGTTAGAGTCGGCATCCTTGTCTTGTTCCAGTTTTCAGGGGAAATGGTTCCAATTTCTGTTTGTTTAGCAGTATGCTGGCTGTGGGTTTCTCATAAATGGCTCTTACTATTTTGAGGTATGTTCCCTCTATGCCTAGATGTTCGAGGGTTTTTATCAAGAAGGGACACTGAATTTTATCAAAAGCTTTTGGGAAAAAATATTTGCCAACTATATGTCTAACAAAGGCATAACATCTAGGATCTATAAAAGAAGAAAACAGATAACCCATTACAAAGTGGGCAAAATATATGAATAGACACTTCTCAAAACAAGACATATGAGCAGCCAACAGATACATGAAAAAATGCTCAACTTCAATAGTCATCAAAGAAATGCAAATGAAAACCACACTGAGACACCACCTAATTCCAGTCAGGATGACCATCATCAATAACTTAAAAAACAACAGATGCTGGAGAGGATATAGTGAAAAGGGAACACTTCGACACTGTTGGTGGCCATGTAAACTAATACAACCTCGTGAAAAACAGTTTGGTGATTCCTAAAATATCTAAATATCAACCTTCCATATGACCCTGCAATCCCCCTACTGGAAATGTACCCGGAGAAACTCAAATCACTCTATGAAAAAGATACCTGCACATGTATGTTTATTGCAGCATTGCTCACAATAGTAAAAACATGGAGCCAACTGTGCTGCCCATCAAAAGAGGACTGGATAAAAAATGTGGTACATATACACAATGGAATATTACACACCCATAAAGAATGGCAAAATTATGAAGTTCACAGCAACCTGGATGGACTTAGAATCTATAAAACTAAGTGACTTATCACAGAAACAAAGAACTGAGTATCACATGTTCTCACTTATAAGTGGACCTTGAACAATTATCATAATACTATAAGAAAAGAATTGACAGTAGAGAGAAACTGCTAGGGGAGGGAGGGGATGGGATTGACAGTAGTGAGAATCTGCTGGGGGAGAGGGGGCCCACCTCATCAACAGGGGTACATGCATAATGAACATTTGTATACCTAACCTCGAATTGTACCCCACATCTTAAAATTAAATAAATAAAAATTAAAAAATAAATTAACTTCCTATATTATAAATTTAAAAAATAAAATAATGTTGGTTATTGAATTTTTTTAGTTCTAAATTTCCACTTGGTTTTCTTTATATCCTTTTTTATTTGCTTACTGCAGCTTTCTATTTTTCATTTGTTCCAAGCATGTTTGTAGCTGTTTGTTGATGCATTTTTATGATAGTCGCTTTAAAACTCTTATCAGATATTATCTTATGAGATAATCTTTGTCTAATATCTGTGCCATCTTGGCATTGGTATTGATTGGTTGTCTTTTTAAATAAAACTTGAAGTTTTTTTAGTTCTTGGGACGATGAGTGATCATCAATTAAAATGTGGACATTTGGGGTATTTTAAAAATGAGACTCTGGTTCTTATTTAAATCTTCTGTTTAAGTAGATCGAATTGGATACCACTTTAGAGTGCAAAAGGGAGGTGCTACCTTGTTACTGCCAGGTAGGAGTAAAAGTCTAGTTTACCTACTTGACTTCCATTGAGGTGGAGGGGAAAGGGATCCCTCGTTATTGTTGGATGTGAGTGGTAGTTCTGATTCCCCACTAAGACTCTGTTAATTCCACTCTGGCTCTAAGGGGTATGAGTTTCTCTTTACTGCTCCCCATGTGGCCTTCACTGGGTGGTGGGGCACAGGGACATTGACTTCATTCTGCTGTGTGGTGGTGAAATTTGTAAACTTCCAGTAGTCTCTACTGATACTACCCAGCATAGAGTTGGTAGGGGGTGAAAGTGGAGTCACAGGTTTTCCTGGAGTGAATTGTCTAAAAGTTTTCTGTTTTTCTGGGCTTCTCCTTTCCTGGTCCTTCAGCTAGAAAGAGCAAGTCTTTCTTGGTGCTTTTTTGGAGTCTGTGGCCATTGGCATTTCCAGGATGCTGGCTTCTCCAGAACACAGTCCAGTCATATAAAAAGCAAAAAGAAAACCCAAGGAAATAACTATGGTGTTGTTCTCAAATCCTGAGATCTCTAGCCTGTCTGACTTTAAAAAAAAAAAAAAGTATAAATATTCTTATGTTTGTAATATATACAATGTCCAAGATTTTTAGCTGCTTAAGTAGATCTAATTGCAAAGCACATGTTCTGCTTTTGTTTTTTTTAAAAAAATGATTCCTAAGAGGAATTAAAAAGATTTCTTATTGTTTAATCTAATACTTGCCTCCATAAGTTAGCAAAGCCAGCTCTGGACAGATGTCATTGAAGAGGTATGGGTAACACTAGGGCAGGCAGGAACCTGATTGCTGTCTAAATTACTGCAAATGAAAAAGGAGAATAATCCCAAGAAGTCTCATCTTATCACATCATGGTGAAAGTGGGGAAGTGAAACAGGAGTGTATAGAAGCTTTCATTTCTCTGAGTGATATTTGGTTCAAAATCCTAGCCCACTTTTGTGTTTCTTTAGATTTCTCAGCTATAGTACCACCTGTTGGTATTCTGAGTTATATAATCACATTTATCATGCAGTAAAACTTTGGAATAATTGAAATTTATTGACTTATCAATTCTATTTTAGAGACTCTTTGCCAGAATATTATTCTGTGATCCTTTATAAGTTGGTTATGATTGAAATTAAGTGAGAAATTCATTTACCTGTTTACATTTAATTAATTAGTTGATTAATTTTGAGTTGAGGTCTCACTCTGTCACCCAGAATAGATGCAGTGGCACAATCATGACTCACCACAACCTCAACCTCCTAAGTTCAGGCAATCTTTCTATCTCAGCCTCCCAGGTAGCTGGGATTTCAGGCATGTGCTATCATGCCTGGCTAATTTCTTGGTTTTTTTTTTTTTTTTTACGAAACAACATCTTGCTATGTTACCTAGGCTGGTCGCAACTAATAATCTCAAGCAATCCTCTCTCCTTGGCCTCCCAAAGTGCTGGGATTACAGTCATGAGCCACTGTACCCAGCCCTTAGATTCGTGTTTATTAAATATCTGCCTTCCTATTGTGACTTTATTTTTTATGTTTATGTTCCACATTCTTCCTACAACACCAAGGAGCAATATTTTCTTTATTTTATAGTTGAGCACAATCTGAAACAGGGAAGCTAAATTCTTGTTTGAAGAGACACAGCTTCTAAACGATGGGACCAAGATGTGAAACTAGATACACAGACTCCAAAGTTACGCTCTTTCCTTGCAACTCTGGAATATCTTTAAAAAATTCCTTTTATTCCCTACTCTTACTAGATAGAGACTAATGATTAGCAAAAGATGAAAATTTATTTTTCTTGATGTTTCAGTCAGCTTTTTGTATATTAAAACATTTCCTCAGAGTGACTATAAGTTTCATGTTTATAATGTTCAATTTAAGATGTCACTAATTTTAGTTTAATTTCAAAGAATACAGGATTGGTCTCAAAATAAAGTTAAAAAATTTTAACACGGTAAAATAGAAATTGGTTCAAACTGTCTTAAGGCTTTTTGTATGTTCAGCAACCTAAACACAGTCATTCACTGGCCAAATAATCAAACAATACATAATAAATCAAATTTTGGCGCTTTCTTATACAGATATTGTGTTCATATGTAAATTTACGCATATGTATTGGGAGTGGTTGATGGAAGTGTATCATGTGGTCTGTGGAATTTTTCTACATGTTTTAGGCTTACAGTGTTCAGTCATTTCCCCATAGCACTAACTATACCTTAACATCTTCAGGTTTCAGAAAATTTCCGAAGAAATTTCAGGAACCTCTCAGGGGCAAGGAGTGTTTAGCTTCAGTCTATAAAAGGTCTACTTAAATGAAAGTATCCAGAATCACATCTTGTATAAGAGAGGAGTGAGGAACTGGATGTTGTACTGAACAGAAAGTTATTAGATTTTGTTACTTTGTCTTTTGAAGAAAGCATAACTATATATATGCAAAAATGATCCACCTTTTATATAAGATGACCACATAGAGGAAACTTCCTTCCAGAAGTGAATTATTTTTCAGTATGGAATAATTAAACATGCTTGCTTTTCAGTCTGGCACTCTATTTTACCTCACTGGCAGCTCCTTCAATTCATTCTGAGATTTTTGAGCTTTTGTGAATCATTTTGCCCATCATATCACTGTTTTCTGTATCATTTTCGCTGTTTTCCTTATTTGTGCATTTCTCTGCTCTCCATTTAACTCTAATCTCTGCATATGTCTACTATCTCTCTCAGCTTCTGTTCTTTGTCCTTCTAGACATGTCTTCTCTATCTTTCCCTTGTTTCTGAGCCTTTCCTTTTTAATCTTTCCCATTTTGATTCTTTATCCATTTTTTAAAAGTGATAACCACAGAAACCCAAAAGCAGGGCAGCAGAACAGAGATGGTAGTATTTTACTTAGAGTCTGAACGTTCCTCCTATGTACCTTAGTTCAGAGGTCTCCAGCCCCCAGACCACAGACAGATATTGGTCCATGGCCTGTTAGAAATAGGGCTGCACACAGGAGGTGAGTGGCAGGTGAGCGAGTAAAGGTTCATCTGTATTTACAGCTACTTCCCATTGCTCAAAGTTCTGCCTGAGCTCCATCTTATGTCAGATCAGCTGTGGCATTAGATTCTCATAGGATCATGAAACCTACTGTGAACTGCACATGTAAGGGATCTAGGTTGTGCGTCCCTTATGAGAATCTAATGTCTGATTATCTGAGGTGGCGCTGAGGTGATGATGCTATATATTTCACTATACAGTATGATGTAATAATAATAGAAATAGTTTGTATAATGCGTTTGAGTCATCTCGAAATCATCCCTTCCTCATCCTCTCATTGGGGGAAAAATTGTCTTTCACAAAACCAGTCCCTGTTGCAAAATATATTGGGGACCACTGCCTTAGATAGAGGGCATGTATGGGGAAGAGAATCAGAGAGCTGGGAAGAATTCAGAGACCAGAAATAGCTTGTTCAATTATTTAGTGAAGTGGTGGCAACTTAGATATTTCAGATAAAAGGCCATGTCTAGCTCTTCAGAGAGGATGGTGTCCTGGAACCTGGTGGAGAAGCATTTCTTCTTCTTTCCTTTTTTATTGGTGTTCCTTTTCCTTAAGATCAATGTTTTTATTCTCTGATTTGCCTTTCTTTTAGTTCACCTATCTAATTTTTTAAATAAATCCTTAATAATTTTTCTTTTTATTTAAGCTTGATCTTTTCAAATGTGATTTTTGTCACATTTATTCATCCTTTACAAAAAGATCCTTTGCATTTTTTTATTTTTCTGAGTTGGATCTCACTCTGTCACCCAGGTTGGAGTGCAGTGGCACACTCACGGCCACCCTAGAGTCGACCAACTGGACTCTGGCAATCTTTCCGCCTCAGTCCTCCAAGCAGCCGGGACTACAGGCTTGCCCAGCTAATTTTTTATTTATTGTATAGTCGAGGTCTCACTAAGTTGCCTGGACTGATCCCGAACCTGTGGGCTCAGGCAATCCATCTGTCTCAACCTCCCAAAGTACTGGGATTACAGGTTGAGCCACTGAGCCCAGTCTGTACTGTTTTTATATGGCCTTATTGTTTCCTGCTTTTTCTGATTGACATAGGTATAATATTGGGTATAACATGAGTACAGTGTTGCTTCTTACGTCCTCTGGTGTGCTCTCTCTCAGTGTGTGTGTGTGTGTGTGTGTGTGTGTGTGTGTGTGTGTCTGTGTGTGTGTTACATAGATAAAGATATAGGTGTATAGATCTATGACTGTGCTATGGATTGAATGTTTGGTTTTTATAACATTTATGTTCTAACCTTAACCCCCAGTGTATTGGCATTTGGAGATAGGGCTTTTGGGAGATAATTAGGGTCAGATTCAGTCATGAGAATGAGGTCTTCATGATGGGATGTAATGCCCGTATTAAAAAAGGAAGGAGAGGAAGATTCTCTTTTTCTGTGTGCACAAACCGAGGAAGGACATGTGAAGACACAAGGAAGAGGGCTGTCACCCAAAACCCAACCCTGCTGGACTTCTAGCCTCTAGAACTGTGAGAAATAAATGCTTTAAAAAAAAAGCACTCACTGTATGTTATTCTGTTACAGCAGCCAGAACTGACTGAGATAGGCTGTGTAAAAATATGTTCAGTTTAAAGAATAATTAAAAGTGAATACTCGTGATATAAACTTCCTTGTTAAGAACAAGATTCCTCAATAGTACCTCTAACATTCTCTACCTTGTATTCTTTTCCTTCTTCATAATCTTGACCTTGTTACACACAGACTTCTGACATTCTTTTTTACTTTTGACTATAATTGGTCACTCATATTTGCACTGATAAAAAATTGTTTTAGCTGTTTTTAAACTTTATGTAGAGATATTGCATCTTTTACTAAGCGTTTTTGTGTAAAATATATGCTTCATTTGTGTAACTGTAGTGTACTCATGTTTATTATAAAGTACTTTGTTATATGAATATGCCACAACTTACTCATTTTACTGTCTTTTTTGTTGTTGTTGTTCTTATTGAGATAAAGTGTCATTCTGTCACCTAACTGGAGTGCAGTGGTGCAATCATAGTTCACTGCAGCCTCAACCTCCTGTGTTAAACTTATAATCCTGTATCAGCCTCCAGAGTAGCTGAGACTACAGGTGTGTACCACCATGCCCAGTTAATTTTTTAAAATCTTTATTTCTGGTAGAGACTGTATCCCACTATGTTACTCAGGCTGATCTCCAACTAGGTTCAAGTGATCCTCCCACCTTGGCCCCCTACCTTGGCCTCCCATAGAACTAAGGTTACGGGTGTGAGCCACTGTATCTGGCTCCATTTTAGTGTTGATGGGCATTTGAATTGTTCTCAGTTTTTGGCTAATACAATTCTGCCATAAACATTTTTGCACATGTTTCCTGGAGCATATGACTAAGGATCACTTTTAGGAACATTGCATTTAGGAATGTAATTGCTGGTCAGCATTACTAGATAATGGCAAACTATTATCCAGCATGATTATACTACTAAATACTTCCAGCAGCAAGGATGAACTGGGAAGAGTTAACAGAAGGTGCCATTTTCTCCCTTCTCTGGACACCCTAAGCAGTATTGGCTTTTACCAGTCCTCCTTCTAAATATTATGATGATATTTATTTAGTGTAGTGATACCATATGCTATTAGCTAACAATCATCTATTGCTCTAAAACAAAATGTGTTTTAGTCTGGAAGAAGAGATTTTAAAACTGAAGTTTCATTTGATCCTTAGGGTCAAAACTTTCCAAAGTCAGTTGTTGTTATTTATGATTGCCTTTTCCCTATTTAGTCAAGTTGTTTTGAAAATATATTAATTGATGCTCAGACTTTACTTCAACAGACAAAACACCCATCAACTTTCTTCTATTTTTTTCTTTTAGGAATTATTTATAACTGTTCTGATAAAATCAAAATCATTTAAACTTAAATGAAGACTAGTTCAATTCAAACAAACCATATGTTTCCTTCAAAACTCAGTAATTTTTCTTTTTATTGTTTGATTAAATCACTAAAACCTTTGGCTATAACCTGAACAATATTATAGAGGACTTGTTATTTCTTTTCTTTTTAGTCACATTAGAAATTTGGTAGTTAATGAGGTAGTTGTTCTCCATTATTGTTCATTTTAGAGCTTAGAATGCACCAAAATATTATTCTGTGATTTCTTATAAGTTGGTTATAAATGAAAGTATGTGAAAAATGCATTTTATCTATTTACATTTTATTTTATTTATTATATTTATTTATTTATTTGAGTTGGGATCTTCCTCTTTCACCTGGACTGGAGTACAGCAGCACCATCATGGCTCATTGCAGCCTTGACCCACCTGGGTTCAGGTGATCCTCCTACCTCAGTCTCCTGAGCAGCTGTGACTACAGGTGCACTCTACCATACCAGGCTAATTTTTTATTTTTGTAGAGTTTAGGTTTTGCTATGTTGCTAGGCTGTTCTCAAATTACTGGGCTCAAGTGATCTTTCTGCCTCAGCCTCCAAAATTTCTGGGATTACAGGAATGAGCCATTGCACTCACCCTCTACTTAAATTTAAAACTTTGTAATTACATAAATTATTATTTGTAATATATATATTTAATTTTTTTCCAACTGTGAGGAAAGAAGCTTGTGTTTTGTAAAATACCTAAGCTGTTCAAGGATGAGAGCTAAGGTCATTGGGAAGGTCTAGGGAATTTTCTGTCTTCTATCAAACATATGAAATTATCTAAGAGAGAGATTAGCTATTCTTTGGTATTGTCCTCCATATTTATTTTCTCTGAGGATTGTTACTTCTGAAAAGCTCAGTGCCATCAACTAATTACCAGCATAGGATATAGGTTCCCTAGAAACTTCAGACATGTAAACAGGCTTGGTTTTCTCTCTTTGCCAACTCAGTCACTGGGCATCTTCATATCACCATCTCTTTGTTACTCATAAAGGTCTCACTGTCATATAATCAGGTTTTTGTATCTAGGAAACAATACTGAGAGCTCAAAATTGCCTTTCTGCATCTTGCTACCACCCAGGTGACCTAATGCAGATTTCTAATACTATGTGAAGGTGTGTGAAGTCATCACGAGAAAGCATCTTCTCATTTGAGATATTTCTGAGTAATTCAATGCTAGTGTGATTTACCTGTTGTACTCATGCCACACAATCTTCTTCCTGATTCTACATATCCAAGTTCTAATTTACAGTATTATATTAAACATAGAAACTTCAAAATAAGCTTAGGACCCACAAATAAGGTCAATAAAGGTAAGTGAAATGGAACTTAATCTCTGTGTTGCTTTAAGAATTGGCAAATTGGATTATTTTCAGGTGAAATTGCTCTTGAAACAAAAATCTTATTAGGTTTGCATGTATGTCAATTGTCAAATGAACAGACTATAGAAATTCACCAAATATTAGATCCAAATTTAGCTGTTGATTTTAGAAGTCTAGAAATGATTTTTAGACATTTCATCCTATAGCAGTACATTCGATAAATTCTGGTATATTGAGCTGTAATAAAATACACCTTTCAGTAATAGAATAATTGTGTGTGTGTGTGTGTGTGTGTGTGTGTGTGTGTGTGTGTGTGTGTGTGTGAAAGCATTAGACTATATCCTCCCATTCTTTTTTAGGCTCCTAATTCTCTGAAATTACATAATATTTATTTTCTATGTCCTCCTTAGATCTATCATTACCAATATGGTGATGGATCCATTTGCCCCTCTTTTATACATATTCCATTGTCATTAGAGGCCAGACCTAATATATCTGAGTTCAGCTAAGATCTAAGAGATAAAAGTGTTATTAAAGTAATAGTGATTCAGCCATGCTACTATGGTTATGGAAATTTTGTCAGCACTTTAAAATTAATTCAGGAGCTGGACATGACAGATTTTGCATGTTGAATATATCAGCGAATATTGTATAACTTGAAATATCTCAAATATAGACATTATCCTGGGATCTTTTGTCTTTAAATTGTGTAATTTGCATGTTGAGTGTTTCATTATCTTAAGATATTTATTCTTCCATTAAAATTTTCAAAGTTATATTTTATGTTGGTATTGTATAGTTATTGTTCATTGGAAACAACTTTCTCTACTACCGGATATATGTCAGTTTGAAGCATTAAACTTCTCTCATTTGATGCCTGTTCTCTTATTATTCTACAATTTGTATTTTTGTAAGATGGTGTTTCCCATTATATTCTATTTTTGATGACAGTAGTTATATAAAATGTCATGTTTATTTGTTTTGTAGAATTAACTTGTTTTTATTTCTATAAGCCTTTTTTTCCTACATATATTGTATCTTCTACGTCCTTTTGGAATTTTCAATTTTTTTGTATCCTAAGTAGTCATTTATGTGCAATTTTTACAATGTGACTTTCTTATTATGTCACATGGTGATGGTTACTAAAAACACCATTTTTCTTCCTATACCTAGGATGAATGTGCCTGATATTTTGTTATCATTATTTGTCTGATCTGAATCAATATTTACTACTGCATCAAGTAAATTGACTTTTACCTAATTATAGATGATGATTTCTAGTCAAATTTCATAATTCTTTCAATGTGTTGGGAAGAAAATATTAATAAATGTATATGAAAACTCTCATTGAACCTTAGCTAAACATATATTCCTTCTCTTCCAGGATCACCTTTTGTTTTGGTGCAAACTTCTTTGGGAGGGATAGATGCTGAGTAGAAAAGGGAGAAGGGAATAAAGGGACAAAAATCTGCAGACCATATTTGAGAACCAGTGGGGTAACCTATATTGTGACTAGATGTTTCCCATATCCAGTGTCACTAAAGGATAATAATTTTCCTGATTTATAAGGATAGTTTTAAAAAAGTTATAAGATAAAATATGACATCAGTTTCCTAATACCTCCACCCCCCTCCCCACACATACACTGTGCTCTCTGGAGTAGCACTGGAAGCAATTGTAACATATAGAGACAATAGTATTTTCTGTTCTGTTCAAGTGGGTATCTCCTTTGCTGATATCATTTTATTTTTCAACCTAAAATCATATTCGTTTTTATACTAGTTGGATAGATAGCATTCAGCATTTTTAAAAAGTTAATGTATATTATCCTGTTCAGCAGCAAATTGTTTGTACAATGTCATCTCTCCAGGTTTTGATCTTTTACCAAATGTCTTCTTGGTTCCTATTTATATGATAAAGTTAAGATATGTCATAATTATATTTTAAGGATACATTATTATATTGGTGTTTTAAATGAGTTAGCATTTTTGGGGCCCTCTTTCCTTTGATGAATGCTTTTTTGTTAGATACAGTTTGATACAGTTTGAAAATTTTCCAGCAGTTCATTTTCGATGAGTGTACATCAGACTGAACCATGGTTTGCTTTCTCTTGTGAGAAGGTGTGGGTCAAGACACTGTATGCTTTTATTGGAGATTTATATTGTTTCTAATATTTTAATAATTCATTTTGGTATGTAAATTATATTGTTATAATTCATTTTGCTTTATACGTATTTTTTGTGGCTATCACTGGTCAAAATATCATAGGAAATTAAGGGAGTATAAAATATTGTAAAATATCACATCTTCTCTGTCACATGTAATGGTTTCCTCTTGATTTTAGTATATTTATTTGACTTATGATAAAGTAGTGTTGTGGTTAAAAGCATTGACTTTGATATCAAAGAGAACTAGGTTTGTTTTAAAACTTAGGGGTTTAATGATGTTGAATGAGCTGCTTAAGCACTCTAATCTATTTCTTAATATATGAAAAGAGATGATAATAAATTTCAAGGATTTTTTGAAGATTAGTTGAGATTAAACATGTAAATGATTTAGAAAGTATGAAATACTCCACAATACCAGATCGTATTATTAACTGTAAGTAGCATATCAGTTCAGCCTTCAACCTTTGAATACTTTTTTAATTTTTCAAACTACAAATGTGAAAAAAATTGTGTTAATTAAATATTTGTTGGGTTTTGTAAATATGTAAAATAGTACCCTTCCACATTGTTGTTTTAGGATTAAGAGTGAAGTTAGATCAGTTTAACTAATGTTTCTCATATAGGATATATTACATTTCTAGTATGTGTGCTTTTACATTTCAAGACAAGTGATTTTTTGGTTATTTTCCTTTCAACTAAATTATGGGATGAGGAAGACATTTATGTCAGTGATAGAGAAATATTTCCAAGTGGCCTCTCTACCACTAACTTTTTCCATTTGACCTTTTCTCTTTTTTATTAAGATTTTGTTAACATTTATTTTATACCAATTTTTACCGATTTATTTCACATGCCAATAGATTTACACCCATTCATATAAAAAAAGCCTTAAAAGTATTAAGGGTTTACTTTATGTCTAACCATTTGAATATGATGGAACTGAGTTCTTCATTCTCTGATGTGATTAGGTCAGTGTGAGACCACACTTATACAATACTAAATAGTTGTATGAAAATGGTAATCACCTGATCTTAGAGCTGGTAATGTGTTTGGTACAGACTTACCGATTCTTCAAGATAGCGCCCAGATAGGTGAATATGTAAGATTAACCTAAGGCAGACAGATGTTCTTAGATTCTTACCATTTAAAAAAAATTTATCTTAAAGATGTGGGATACAATTCAGAATTAGGTATACAAACGTTGATTATGCAGGTACCCTTGTTGATGAGGTGTGCCCCTCCGTCCCCTAGCAGTTTCCTTCAACTGCCAATTCCACCCCTCCTCCCCTGGCAGTTTCCCACTATTGCCAATCCCTTTCTTATGGTATTATGATAATTGTTCAAGGTCCACTTATGAGTGAGAACATATGGTACTCTGTTCTTTGTTTCTGTGATAGATCACTGAGTATAATCGACTCTAAATCCAACCAAGTTGCTGCAAAGTCCATGTGTTTTTTCCTTTATGGTTGCATAATATTACATTGTGTATATGTATCACATTTTAAAAATCCAGCCCAGCATTTATGGGCAGCATTGTTGGTTCCATATTTTTGCTATTGTGAATAGAGCTGCAACAAACATGTGTGTGCAGGTATCTTTCTTGTAGAATGATTTGAGTTCCTCTAGGTATATTCCCAATAGGGGAATGGTTGGGTCATATGGAAGGTCAATTTCTAGTTCTTTCAGAAATCACCACACCGTCTTCCAAAGAGGTTGTATTAGTTTGCATTCTCACCAACAGTGTAGAAGTGTTTCTTTCTCACATCCTCATCAGTATCTTTTGTTTTTTGCTTTATTAATGATGGTCATTCTTACTGGCGTTAGGTGGTATCTCAATGTGGCTCTTTTTTTACTTTGAGTTTTACATAATATCTCTTTGGTCTGTCATTGCTTTGGCAATATTTCTATCTATATCTCTATGTGTTTACATATTTATTTTACTACAGGGAGTGATGTAAAGCATTGCTCTTTGTACATGGATTACAAAAGTGGATAACTTTTAAAGATGTTCATCCTGATTAGAATGTTAATAGTGAATAATTCCACCTTTTTCAGAAATTCTACTCACTGTTGTTTTTGGTAATATGTGAAAATGAAATCAACAGAGGGGAAAGGAAAGCATTAGTCACTGGATTTTAAAGTTCTTATTTCAGGTGACCAGCCAATAAATTTTCAGAGTTTTTACTGAACTGGTGAGATAATTTCAGCATCTTGGGTACAAAAGGTGGACATTGTAATTAAATGGTGAATTCAATGCATTTCATACTCTGAGTGTTTTATTGTTTCACTACCATATAGAAGGAACCGGACAGTTTTCATGAATATATTAGGTAGGGACACAATTCTATCAAAATATGTGTATGCAACACTACTGATGACATTTTGAATTCAATTTAATCTTTCATAGAAGCATATTTTTGGTCATAAATGCCTGTATTTTAATGCAGTCAGGAGATACTTTTTATATATTCTATTGCAGGTGAAGTATATGAAAATCCAGTTTCCTAGAATTATTATATATATTTTAAATAACTTCTCTCCCTTTATCTCTGCTTCTCTCTTATTCTTTCTGATCTCTCTCCCTGTTCCTCTTTCATCTCTATTTTCTCTAAAATCTCTATATATTATTGTAGTACTTTAAATAATATTAAACCAAATATGAAACAGGCCTTTTATACTTATGATTGATGCAAACACATGGTCCATTATTTAATTTTTTTTTTAAGTCAGGGATTTCACTCTGTCACTCAGGCTGGAGTGCTGTGTATTGATCATGGCTCATCAGAGCCTTGACCTCCTGGGTTCAGGCGATCTCTCCTTCTCAGCTTCCTGAGTAGCTGGGACTATAGGCATGCACCATGACAAGCTAAATTTTTGATTTTTTGTAGAGACGAGATGGCTCTATTGCCCAGGCTGATCTCAAACTCTGAGCTTAAGAAATTCTCTCATTTCAGCCTTCCAAAATGCTGGGATTACAGACATGATCCACAGTTCCTTGTCAAAATTTTTTAATAAATATTAACGACTTCAGAGAAGCCTCCAGTAGAATAAGCAATACAAAATAAATGATACTACTTTTTATAATAATGTGAATATAATTGGTATAAGAGATGTTGGTCTCAATGAATACATAATTTATTAAAACAGTTGCATATATGATTTGTTGGCCATGTCTTGTACAGGTGATAAAGTTTGTCATGTCACTTTTCTTTTTTTTTTTGGGAAGGTACCTTTTAAAATTTGCTAAATGCTTGATCTTTATAGGAATCGTGCTAACAAAGGATGGATCAGAAAAATGGAACTTATTTCACTGGATTTATCCTACTGGGATTTTTTGACAAGCCTCGGTTGGAACTAGTCCTCTTTGCGGTTCTTTTGATTTTCTACATCTTCACTTTGCTGGGGAACACAACCATCACTGTATTGTCCCGCCTGGATCCACATCTTCACACCCCCATGTATTTTTTTCCTCTCAAACCTCAGTTTTTTGGACCTGTGTTACACTACCAGCATTGTTCTACAACTCCTGGTTAACCTCAGGGGAGCAGACAAATCTATCTCTTATGGTGGTTGTGTAGTTCAGTTGTACATATCTCCGGGCTTGGGGTCTACAGAATGCATTCTAGGAGTTATGGCATTTGACCACTATGCAGCTGTTTGCAGGCCCCTCCATTACACAGTAATCATGCACCGTCGTCTTTGTGTGATGATGGCTTCTGTATCATGGCTCATTGGTTTTGCTAACTCCTTATTGCAGACAGCACTCACCTTCCTTGTACCACTTTGTGGAAGAAATAAATTAGACCACTTCTTTTGTGAGGTCCCTCCATTGCTCAAGCTTGCCTGTGTGGGCACTACCATGAATGAATCTGAGCTCTTCTTTGTCAGTGTCATCATTCTTCTTGTACCTCTTGCATTAATCTTGTTCTCTTATGGTTGGATTGTCAGGGCAGTCTTGAGAATAAAGTCAGTAGCAGGACAGAGAAAAGTATTTGGGACATGTGGCTCCCACCTCACAGTGGTCTCCCTGTTCTATGGCACAGCCATCTATGCTTATCTCCAGCCCAGCAACAATTACTCTCAGGACAAGGGCAAGTTCATCTCTCTCTTCTACACCATTGTGACACCCATGATCAATCCCCTCATATATACATTGAGGAACAAAGTTATGAAGGAAGAACTTAAGATGCTCTGGAAGGATTGTGACTCCAGATGACTGGGAAAGGAAGGCATTTCAATGAAAGTATTTTGAATGCCACAGCCCTTAAGACATACATGTTTTCCATGTGTTATCCAAAATCCCCCGGCACTCTCAAGGAAATTTCCTTACCTAATTCTCTTCAGAAAGTGAGTAATCAAAATTTAAGTTCATAAACTCAGCCCCACCTCCAGAGATGCTGATTCAGTATTCATAGAGCTTCTGCATGATTATTATAATTTTTAAAAAGCTTTTCAGTTTTTCTTGTTTCCATCCACATTTGGGTCCATTATTTCATTTCTATTGCAAAAAGACAGTTAAGTGTATAGCATAAAGGTACAGTTGTCATAAGAACATGAAACTACTGAAGCACTGTAAAGTGTGTTAACATTCTGCCATTTTTCTAGAAATTGTTAGACAAATTCTACTTATATTTCTATTCTGATCATTGCTGTTTTATAAAGTTCATAGATTGACAGTACCAGAACTTTTTTTCTTTTTCTTTTTTTTTGAGTTGGAGTCTCATTCTGTTGCCCAGACTGGAGTGAAGTGGCCGCGATCCTTCCACCTCAGCCTTCCACGTAGCTGGAACTACAGGCAAGCGCTACCTCGCCCGGCTAATTTTTTTTTCATTGTAGAGATGAAGTTGCCAAGTTGCCCAGGTGAGCCTCAAACCGGCAGGCTCAGGCAATTTCACTCACCTCAGCCTCCCGAGCGTGGGATTACAGGCTGAGCCACCCAGCCCGGCTCAGCACTTTTTTCATAAAAGCAGGCGGGGCAACTGTGGGGAAAGAAAAAGTTGCTAACATCAATTTTGATGATTTCTGATAAAGGCATCCAGACATTAGGCCCAAGTGTGACTTCGCCAGCACAGCAGCATGCTTTGCAGCATTTATTTCAGAGACAGCTGTACACAAGAATCCCTGGGGGAAGGGTATGATCCAGTACTGACAATAACATGGATTCATTGGCTGATAATCACACCAGGCAGTGCTTTTGTTTACACTATAGCCAGAGAACTGCCCATGTGAGATATGGGGGTCTAAGTTTGTGAGCCATCTTGCTCTTTTTAAAAAAATGACTTTTGAAGACATTATCATATCTGACTAGCACAAGACCAAAGTGCTATTCATAACTTACATATTTACCTATAATAAAGCAGCAAAACTTAGATTAGATTACTCTCCTCATATTATTTTACTAATTCTTTGATTCAGGTATCAATTGGTCGGGGCATTTGTATCTCACATCTGGGAAAGACCCAGATAATTTATATTCTGTAGCACATAAAAATATAGGAAACGGTCCCTAATTCCTAGGAAACATCGTGTTCTGTGGAAGCTTACTCGGATTCCACCAGGAGAAAATTTAAATAATAAATAAAGCGAATAGTAATTGAAAAACTCTATATGCCTAAGTTTTGCAATCTATAAGATAAACTGCCATCTCACTATGAATTAGCTGTCATACAATCCTTAATTCTTAATAATAAATATAAACATCCTGAATAATTGAACCTGACATTGTAACCCTTAGATTTCCACTCAAACATAGTTTGTAATGTAAAGTTGTTTTGAAGTATAGATCCTGGTTTCTGTATATGTAATATCATGAACAGTGTTTTTTTCCATGGAAGTTAGAGTTTGACAATGCCATCATCACAGAAATGGTTCAATTTTTTGGTATTTGACAATGCCATCATCACAGAAATGGTTCAATTTTTTGGTATGCTTTTTCCAGCATGTATCATATTGTGTCTTTGAG
Source organism: Carlito syrichta (assembly GCF_000164805.1). Lineage (NCBI taxonomy): Eukaryota > Metazoa > Chordata > Mammalia > Primates > Tarsiidae > Carlito > Carlito syrichta. The sequence continues at coordinate 18,697 of NW_007064967.1, forward strand.
TTGAAAAATATACATAACAATTATAAGAGTTCCCCACCCTGAAAATAAAAGCTGATTTCACTTAAAAAACTAATGTACATACTCCTCAGCCTTGAGCTCCCCTCACATGGTCATGTTAATGACAAGTGATCTTGCAATCCAGATGGTATTTGGTGAGCTGAAAGTGATAGCTAGAGCAAACTGCCAGCAACTATTGCGTTTTCAAGAACATAGAAAAACACTGCCACTAAGTCAGATTTATTTCCTCTAAGTTAGTGTTTAACTGGTATCTGACTGTTTCTATCACGTGGGACTAAATTACAGATTATAAGTGTCCCTGAGTCCCATGCTGCAACAAAAATAAAACAAAACCAAAAGCACTTATGAGACCAAATCCAACAAATTCAGTATGGTCAAGGTTCTGTCTATCCTGAATAGCATCACAGTATTCATATGTGAAGTCAACAATTGGGAAACTGTATTTTGACAATAATGCTCATGATTTAACAGTATATGAATAATTTTGAAGTATTATTTATCTCCACTGCTGAAAAATTTCCCACTGTTTATTATTATCCAACACTAACCCAATAGTTTTACTCAAATGGTTATTTTTTAAAAATCCTTCAAATGAACTTTCTTTCATACAGAAATCTTCAAGGTTCATGAAACCAGAGTTTATTGCAGTTGCTGAGCAACTACTTCTCTGCTTTTAAGGACACACAAAAGTGCTGCCACTAAAAACATATATATATATATATATATATATTTTGTGTGTGTGTGTGTGTGTGTGTGTGTGTGTGTGTTTGTGTGTGTGTTAGAGTCTCACTCTGTCGTCCAGACTGGAGTGCAGTGACCGCTCCCGACCATTGCAGCCTCGTTTGATGGGTTCTGGCGATTCTACCGCCTCAGCCTTCCGAGTAGCCAGAATTACAGGCATGAGTTACCACGCCCGACTGATTTTTTGACTTATTGTAGAGATGAGGTCTTGCTGCTCAGGCGGGTCTTGAACCCGCGGGCTCAGGCAATCCACTCACCTCAGCCTCCCAAAGGCGTGGGATTACAGGCTGAGCCACCGAGCCCGGCTTAAAAACATATTTTTTAAGGTAGACATTTGAATAGTATTTGGGATTATCACTTGGGAATAAATTACAGATTAGAAAGATCTCTGGGTCCCACACTACAATAAGAAAACAAAACAAAACAGAACAAACAAAACCTCTAAGAGACTGCACAATAGGCTGGACTTGGTGATTCAGCCTATAATCCCAGCACTTTGGGAGCTCGAAGCGAGTGGATTACCTGAACCTGTGGGTTCGAGACCCACCTGGGCAACTTGGCGAGACTTCATCTCTACAATAAATAAAAAATTAGCTAGTCATGGTAGCGCATGACTGTAGTCCAGCTACTTGGAAGGCTGAGGTGGAAGGATAGCTGGAGCCCAGCAGGTTGAGGCTGTGGTGGCCAGGAGTGGCCACTGCACTACAGTCTGGGTGACAGAGTGAGACTCCAACTCAAAAAAAAAAAAAAAAGAGAGACCCCAATGAATTCAGTATTGTTCTGCAATATTTTTTTAAATGGAATCTAGGAACTTGGCCTCACCATACTCACTAGGCCTTATCTATAGCAGACCACCAAATGGCCACCAAAATTGTTAGGACTGAATTCATTTTGTGAAATACCACCAAAAACTGAGAAAGGCGATAGTGATTGTAATCAGGACTTGACCAAATTATTTTATCCCATCAATTCTTAGCATTTGGACTTCAGTGTTATACTGATTCCCTGGAGCCAACATGAATTCTTCCAGGACTTTAATGTTCTGAGGAGCACGGAGTACCAACCATCAGCTCATGTGATACGTGATTACAGAGATGCAAAATGTCAGTCACATAAAACAGAATTTTCAAATAGCACAAGATATACTAACAATTGCAAAGGTTACTAAACAGCAAGACCCCCAATTAGACAGACACAGTTTCCTATGTCCTCCTTTTGAAAGTGGAAGTGCATTTTTATTTGAAATGTGTGCATCAAATTATATGGTGCAAGTCAGCACACAGAAGGTTTATATGTCCCTACCCATGTACCTCTGTTCTGGCATCAGGACTTTTATTCTTTAGTATAATGGCAGTCTGCATTTTGTAGATTTATTTATAATGAATACTCTAAGCAGATAATATCCATCCTGCTAAAAACATTACTAGATCAATAAGCAGTAGATAACAACTCCTATAAGTTACTCATTTATCTCCTAGTCAGCAAGTTTCAGCAGCTACTATTTGCCAAAATTCTGTTCTGGTGAAGCTTGTTGAGGTGGGAGGACCAGGTTATAGCTCTCTAACCTTTCCTTTGCAGGTGACCTCTGAACTGATACTGTGTTACATAGCCAAGAGATATTTTCCCCCTCTTTTAGTATCATAGCATATTTTATTTTTTTAATTTTTATTTTTTTCTGCAGGATCTTCTTTATTACTTGTAGCTGAAGGTACTGTTTTTATAATCAATATTTTTTATTATGATATTGAGGGGTACAGTTAAGGGTTAGGTATACAAATATGTTTCATTCAGGCACCCTTGTTGATAAGAGGTGTTTCCCCGTCCCCAGACAGATATTTACTACTGTTAATCCCATCTCCACCCCCCATAGTTTCCCACTACTGTCAGTCATTTTCTTATAGTATTACATTGGATGTTCAAAGTCCACTATATGAGTGAGAACATGTGATATTCAGATCTTTGTTTCTGTGAGAGGTCACTCAGTATTATAGACTCTAGTTCCATCCAGGTTGCTGCGAAATGATTTTGTTCTTTTTTATGGCTATGTAGTATTCTATCGTGTATATGTACCACGTTTTTTTAATCCAGACCTCTTTTGATGGACCTCATGGTTGTTTCCTGGTTCTTGCTATTGTGAACAATGCTGTGATAAACATACATGTGCAGGTATCTCTTTTACAGAGTGATTTGAGTTCTTCAGGATATATTCCCAGTTGGGGGATTGTGGGGTCATATGGGAGGTTGATATTTAGAGCTTTTAGGAATCACCACACTGCTTTCCACAGAGGTTGTACTAGTTTACACTTCCACCAACAGTGTAGAAGTGTTCCCTTTTCACCACACCTTCTTCATGCAGCTGTTATTTTTTGAGTTGTTGATAATTGCCATTCTGACTGGAGTTAGGTGGTATCTCATGGTGGTTTTGATTTGCATCTCCCTGATGATTAGTGAGGTTGAGCATTTCTTCATGTGTCTGTTGGCTGTTCGGATGTCTTACTTTGAGAAGTGTCTGTTCATATCTTTTGCCCATTTTATAATGGGATTGCTTGTTTTTTTCTTTTCAGCACATTTGGGTTCCTTGTAGATCCAGGATGTTAAGCCTTTGTCAGACCTGGAGTTGGCAAAGACTTTTTCCCAGTCTGTAGGCTGTCTCCCTGTTCTCTTGATGGTTTCTTTGGCTTTGCAGAAGGTTGTCAGTTTAATAAGGTCCCACTTGTCTATCTTCTCTCTTATGACCTGTGGGTTTAGAGTTTTGTTCAGGAATTGGATGCCAGTTCCAATTTCCATGAGGGTATGTCCTTCATTTTCTAAGGTTCTTATGGTTTGAGGTTATACATTTAGGTCT
>NW_007064967.1:22649-23553 GCF_000164805.1 Carlito syrichta
GAATTCCTGTGTTGTTTTTTATAGGTCTGAGAAGAATGTTGCTGGTAATTTGATGGGTATTGCATTGAATTTGTAGATTGCCTTAGGTAAGATGGACATCTTCACAATGTTGATTCTTCCAATCCATGAGCATGGGATATTTTTCCACTTGTTTATGTCATCTTTGATTTCTTTGAGCAGTGTTTTGTAGTTTTCATTGTAAAGGTCTTTCACGTCTCTGGTTAGGAAGATGCCAAGGTATTTCATTTTTTTGTGGCTATTATGAATGGAATTGTGTTTTTTATTTAGGTTTCTGTTTGTTTATTATTGGTGTAAAGAAATGCGATTGTCTTTTGCACATTTATTTTATATCCTGAGACTTTGCTAAAGGCCTTTATCAGTGTAAGGAGGTTTTTGACAGATTCTCTTGGGTTTTCAAGGTACACAATCATATCATCTGCAAAGAGAGATAGCTTGACTTCCTTTTTTCCTATTTGGATACCCCTGATTGCCTTCTCTTCTCTGATTCCTCGAGCCAGGACTTCCAATACTATGTTGAACAGGAGGGGTGAGAGTGGGCATCCTTGTCTTATTCCAGTTTTCAGGGGAAATGGTTTCAATTTTTGTCCGTTGAGGAGTATGCTGGCTGTGGGTTTCTCGTAGATGACTTTCACTATTTTGAGGTATGTTTCCCTATACCTAGATGTTCAAGGGTTTTTATCAAGAAGGGGTGCTGGATTTTATCAAAAGCTTTTTCTGCATCTAATGATATAATCATGTGGTTTTTGTTTTGACATCTGTTGATGTATTTAATTACATTTATGGTTTTACGAATGTTGAACCAGCTTTGTATCCCAGGTATGATGCCTACTTGGTCATGATGGATGATTTTTGAGATGTATTGGTGAATCCGGTTTGCTAGGAT
>NW_007064968.1:0-478 GCF_000164805.1 Carlito syrichta
ACTAGTTTGTTTGTTGTCGAGACGAGGTCTTGCTATGGGTCTCAGACTCCTGGGCTCAAGCGAGAGCCTCCATCTGGGAACACATCGGCGACATGTGGGTGCTCAGTTCACCCGGCGCAGCGCTGACCCTCCTTGTCCAATCACGTGCGTCTCCCCAGGAGACTGGTGATGACGTTTTCACAGAAGGCACAGTGTGAAATGCAGAAGGACAGGCCAGGATGAGCCCCAGGTGGACTGAGGGCCCAGGAGGGGGCAGGGAGAGGGCCTGAATTCCCCTGTCTTGGTGGCCTGTGCGGGGGCAGGGAGTGGGAGCGATGAGAACTGAACCCTGCCCTGGGGTGGGGGCGGGGGGAGACACTTCCCCCCCACAAGGCAGCCAGACTGGGCCGCGAGAGTAGCTGGGCCACGGGAGTAGCCGGGCGTGAGGAGCATGCTGCGGGGAGGGAAGACAAGCGGCTGCGAGGGGCGTGGCTGCAGG
>NW_007064969.1:0-477 GCF_000164805.1 Carlito syrichta
AAAAAAAAAAAAAAAAAGAAAATTTTGGAAGTGATGGATATATGTTCGTTATTTTGGCTGTAGCAATAATTTCGCAGATTAACAATGTATCAAAATTTCTCAAACTATACACTTTTTGTTTGTTTGTTTGTTTTTGAGTAGGAGTCTCACTCTATTGCCCAGGCTGGAGTGCAGTGGCATGCTCACGGCCATCACAGCCTAGGCCTGCTGGGTTCAGGCAATCCTTCTACCTCAGCCTTCCAAGTTGCTGGAACTACAGGCGCACCTCACCACACCTGGCTAATTTTTTGATTTATTGTAGAGACGAGGTCTCACTCCGTGAGCTACCGCGCCCGGCTAATTATACACTGTTAAGATGTATCATTTATTATATATGAACTATATCTTAAAACTGTTAAAAAATAAGAAATTTTGTTTTAATCAACCAAATACACACATAAATTTTGTTAGATTTTGTTTTAAAGCATTTGTAAAAAG
>NW_007064970.1:0-476 GCF_000164805.1 Carlito syrichta
GACGGGAGCACTGAGCTAGGTCATCCCACACAATCCGGGGGATGCCCCCCACCCCCCCCCAGGCTGGGGATTACCTGCCCGGAGCATCAAAGTGAATGCTGAGATCCAAGCTGTTTGACTCTGCGAAGTTCACCAATCCCTGGGAAGGAAGAGGCAGAGCAGTGAGGCCCTGGGCTGGGCAGGGAGGACAGGCTGGTGAGCACGTGGGGAGAGCCTCACCCGGAACTCCTTGAGGCAGAAAGTGATGGCCACCCCTTCCTGGGCCTGCAGCTGCTGGAAATCCTCCTCCCCGATGCTCATCTCTGTCACCATGGCTTTGACAGTGCTGTCTGTGGGGGCAGGAACAAGAGGAACCTAGACCCCGGGCCCCCCCGGCCCTCACCCACTCCCAGCTCCACTGTCTCTGTCCCAGGCCACGTCTGGCCCCCTCACCTGCCTCCTCCTCCTGATAGCTTCGCAGGATGACCCTGTGGCCA
>NW_007064971.1:0-480 GCF_000164805.1 Carlito syrichta
AAGTTTGACAAACAAATTATTGAAAAAACTGTGAGGAAACAGACTGGAACAAATGCAAAATGGTACACCTATATAGAGAAATCTAGCCACATATATTTCATTTTTTTCATGTAACTGTCTTTCAACGTAGTGATCTTACTCTAAGATCATATTAAATTACTGAGCCCATAAATAAATTGGCACATGTATAGAAATGACATATGCATGGGGTTACTTAGTACATCACTGAGGAGCAAAAGTCTGGAAACAGCCAAAGTGGACCAGCAACACAGGACTGATTGAGTAAATTCTGGTACATCCCCAGAAGACTATGTAATCATAAAAAGAACGAAAGAGGTTGTGAGAGAAATAGTAAGTAACAAAACCAAGAAGCAAAATGGTATACAGAGGGTGCCACCTTTTGTGTAAGAAGGAGGGAAGACTCCCGTAACCCGACACCTGAGCTGTGGCGGTGGCGGCGGCTCCTGCGCTCGGGCTGGG
>NW_007064972.1:0-515 GCF_000164805.1 Carlito syrichta
TAATGGAATGGATAGGAATGTAATGGAATTGAGTGGAGACGAACGGAATGGAGTGTGGGGGAAAGGAATGTAATGGAAAGGAGAGGGATGGAATGGAATGAAATGGAGTGGAATGGAATGGAATGGAATGGAAATGAATGGGATTAAATGGATGGAATGGAATGGAGTGGAATGTATCGTAATAGTCCATAAATGCAATGTATTTGAAAGGAGAGGAATGCATTGGAATGGAATGGAACTGTATGAATTGGCAAGGATTGGAAACAAATGCATTGGAATGAAATGGAGTGCAGAGGAATAAAATGGTGAGGAATGGAAGGGCATGGAATGGAATGGAAATGAGAGGGAAGGGGAGGAATGGAATGAAGAGCAATGGAATGGAATGGTATGGAATGAAATGAAATGTGATGGAAAGGAATGGAGTGGAATGGTATGGGGACGAATGGTTGGAATGGAGTGGAAAGAAATTGAATGGGGGGAATGGAATTGAATGGCATGGAAAGGAATGGAATGGA
>NW_007064973.1:0-505 GCF_000164805.1 Carlito syrichta
TTGGAGACCAGCCTGGGCAACTTGGTGAGACCTCATCTCTACAATAAATAAAAAAATTAGCTGGGCGTGGTGGCACATGCCTGTAGTTCTGGCTACTTGGAAGGCTGAGGTGGAAGGACTCAGCACGTCGACGCTAGGGTGACCATGAGCATGCTACTGCACTCCAATCTGGGCAACGAAGTGAGGCTCTGACTCAAAGAAAAGGGGGCGGGGGGATTGGCAGTAGCCGTAAATTGCCGGGGAGTGGGAACACAAAACATTAATAAGGGTATCTGATCTCAAACCAGGCAGGGAAAGTGGGAACAAAAGGTAGATCCAAACTATCTGTATGATGACCACTTGTATACCTAACCCTGAATTTTACCCCACATCTTTAAAATAAAATAAAATTTTTTTTAAAAATGAGGTTCAAAGGTTCACACAAATCCACATAAGGATTTCTACTAGATACATTGCATAGATCCTGATATAACACATTGGTTATGGTCCTAGAGAAACACATACA
>NW_007064974.1:0-615 GCF_000164805.1 Carlito syrichta
AGTCGGCTGACAACTTAGCTGTTTAAACACGTTGGTTGACTACTCGGCCGACTTGTCAGCTGGCTTAACAAGTCAGCCGAATAGTCGTCTGACTAGTTAGCAGTGTTAATTAGTTGACTGACGTGTAGGCCCACTAGTTAGCTCGCTTAACCAGTTGGCTGCCTGGTTTGCTGACCTAATTAATCGGCCAACTAGCTGGCCAAATAGTTAGCTGGCCTAACTATTCAGCCAACTAGTTATCTGAGCTAACTTGTAGGGTATAAGGTGGGTCGACTAGTAGTCCAATTGGTTAACTGTTAACTACTTGTTAGCTGACTTAACTACTTGTTAGCTGACTTAACTATTCGGCTGGAAAGTGAGCTGACAGATGAGCTGACAACTAGTCTGCCGGCAAGTGACCCGACTTGTCAGCTGACTTACTTTAGTAAGCTTGCAAGTGTGCCATCTAGTCAGAACACTTAACCAGTCAGTCAGTGACTGAGGCATCAGGTGAGCCAAATTACTACTCAGTTGGCAAGTGAGCTGAAGTGTGAGCTGCCTTATCTAGTAAGTTGGCAAGTGAGCGGACAGGTGAGCTGATTTAACTCGACGACTGGCGAGCAAGCCAACAACTTA
>NW_007064975.1:0-1083 GCF_000164805.1 Carlito syrichta
GAGGAGGAAGAAGATGATGATAATTCGTGGGCTCCATGGCTAAAGAGAAAGGCCTGTGTTGGGCCCAGGAATCTACATTTTAACAAGTAATCATGTGATTCAGGGACAGTGGATCCACGGGTAGGCATGAAGATTCCCGACTTTGGAACATCATTCTAAATCTTTTCTACAAAACAGTCAGTCCTTTGTATATATGATTTGTGTGGATTTTAATGTTTGGCACAAAATCATCTCAGAACTATTCCAAAGACCAAAGAATTCAGCCCTTTCACTTTTTAGATGGGAACACCAAGGCTCAAAAGGTGACACGACTTGTCCAAGTCCACAGATAGCTAAATGACTGAGCCAAGACTCAGACCCAGCTGGGCCTCTCACTTAGTCATAATCCAAAATCGCTCTTGTGTTCAAGCTCTCCCAGGAAATTACAAGCTATGATTTCACTGACACTGGTGTGTATGCCAGTGGCATTGCTAAGCAGCAGATGTTGCTGATACTTGAGGGTAGAGTGGTGAGACCCAGCAGCTAAGCTACGTGCGCTGGGTGTTCTAAGTCAAGGCCTGCTGGATTATAGGATGTTGAAGCTGAGCAATTCAGGGGCAGATGGGGCCACACTTCTAGAGGTGCTATAGGTGGTAAAGGAAGGGAATGACTATTTTTTAAAGTTGGGGATGGGTTCCTTTATCATTAATATATTCCATCATGAAAAAATTAAAAGGGAACCAATAGATGTGAAGGAGACAGGAACAACCTATACTATATGTGTGGTGAAATAGACACCTGAAAGACAGCAGTCTCACTGTGGGGTGATGAGTACACACAATCAACACAGAGTCTATCAGATGTTGGTGCAGTTCTGTGGTGCCAGTTCTCACATTTCAGTTTTCATAATCATCTGGGGAGTTGGAGTCTTATCGCAAGCCACAGACCACAAAACATTTCAAATATTACAAATGCAACCAAGATAGAAGAAAACATAAGATGACTATTTTGTAATCTGAGTGGCAAAAGACCTCTGAATTACAGCCCTAAATCCAAAAGCCATAAGAAAATATTTGATACTTTTGTTACAAAAAAATTAAAATC
>NW_007064976.1:0-1444 GCF_000164805.1 Carlito syrichta
GAGACCTCATCTCTACAACAAATCAAAAAATTAGCTGAGCATGGCGGTGCATGCCTGTAGTTCCAGCTACTTGGAAGCCTGAGGCAGAAGGATTGCCAGAGCCCAGCCGGGAGCAGCCACTGCACTCCAGTCTGGGCAACAGAGTGAGACTCCACAGGAGCTCTCTCCACCCTCCCTGCGCCATGCTTCCTGCCAGTTGCTTGTGGCCTCCATGTTTGTCCCAGGGCTTCTGCGAGCTCTCTGGAGGCCAACTCAGGGATCCTGCCAGCAGCAACCTGCCCTGCGCTCCCACCCCCACCGCCCTGCATGGGACCCCAGCGCCCCTCCAGAAGACCCAGCCTCCCTGCCCCCATGCCGCAGCCTTGGAGAACAGGTTGGACTAGGCTTGGGGAGGTGAAGGGGGCGGGAAGGATGGAGGAGTTGGATGTCTCTGTCCTCAGGGAGATGACTCACAGGCCACTGGGGGGGGGGCGCTGGGGGTGAATGGGTTGCACATCAGAGGGAGGGGCCGGCCGAGGAGCGAGCCTGGGAGCCAGGATTCGCCGGCGTCAGTGTCTTCGCCAACATCTGCAGTGCGTGGGCCCCGAGTCCCACCGGGCCGGGGGCGGGGCTGGGAGAATGGCTGACGTTCTTCCCGTTCTTCCTGGCTGCTGGGCCGGCCCTGAGCACTTCATGAATGACTCACCTCATTGTCAGGCTGATTCACGGCTCAGCTGGGGACCGGGGTGGGGGGGGGCAGCCCCCCTGCTTGTCTCACCCCCGTCTACACGTGGCCGCTCCAGCCGGCCTATTTCCATGCAGGCGTCAGGCCAGGAGGGTTGGGGGCGCTCCCACCACCTTGTGTGTGGAGGGCAACCTGAAGTTTGTAGTGAACCCGTGTCTGTTTACATTTAAATCAATTCAAATTAAATACGATGTTTTATTTTTTTAACTTTTTTTCTTTGGAGTTGGAGTCTCACTCCATCACCCAGGCTGGAGGGCAGTGGCACGCTCATGGCCACCCCAGCATCCACCTGCTGGGCTCCGGCAATCCTTCAGCCTGAGCCTTCCGAGTAGCCAGAACTACAGGCATGCACTACCATGCCCGGCTATTTTTTATTTTATTGCAGAGACAAGGTCTCGCCAAGTTGCTCCGGCTGGTCTCAAACCCACAGGCTCAGGCAATACACTCGCCTCAGCTTCCCAAAGTGCTGGGATTATAGGCTGAGTCACCGCACCCAGCCAAAGCGCGCTTTATTCTTATTTTTCTTCTTTTGAGTTGGAGTCTCACGCCATCGCCCAGGCACTCTCACAGCCACCCCAGCGTCGACCTGCTGGGCTCCGGCTATCCTTCATCTTCAGCCTTCCAAGTCCCGAGAATTACAAGCGCGTGCTACCGCACTCAGTTAAATTTTTTTTTTTTTTTGAGTTGGAGTCTCACTCTGTCGCCCAGACTGGAGTGCAG
>NW_007064976.1:2164-6944 GCF_000164805.1 Carlito syrichta
ATTCGGGTTCGAGACCCGCCTGGGCAGGCGAGACCTCATCTCTACAATAAATCAAAAAATTAGCCAGGTGTGGTAACACGTGCCTGTAATTCTGGCTACTCGGAAGGCTGAGGCAGAAGGATCGCCGGAGCCCAGCGGGTCGAGGCTGCGGTGGCCAGGAGCGGCCACTGCACTCCAGTCTGGGCGACAGAGTGAGACTCCAACTCAAAAAAACAAACAAACAAAAAACACTTGAATTTAGCTGGGCTCCGTGGCTCAGCCTTTAATCCTGCAGCTTGGGAGGCTGAGGTGAGTGAATTGCCTGAGCCTGAGGGTTTGAGACCCACCTGGGAAACATGGCGAGACCTCATCTCTACAATAAATCAAAAATTAGCCAGGTGTGGTAGCACGCGCCTGTAGTTCCAGCTACTTGGAAGGCTGAGGCGGAAGGATCGCCAGAACCCAGCAGGTCAAGACTGCGGTGGCCAGAAGTGGCCATTGCACTCCAGTCTGGGTGACAGAGTGAGACTCCAACTCAAAAAACAAAACAAAACAAAACAAAAAAACTTGAATTTCTTTGTGGTAGTAGCCACATTTCAAAATGTGCTCAATCCACCCATGTGCCTAGTGGCTACTCTGTTGGTTAGTGTGAATAGAAAATGTTTCCATTGTGCAGAAAGTTCTATTGGACAGCACTGGTTGACACACGCTGGCTACACATTAACTCAGGATGCACAACCTTCACACACACAAAGCCACAAACAAACACACATACACACACACACACACACACACACACACACACACACACACACATACACATACATACGCCAGTCCTCTGCAGCCCTATATACAACACACAACTAACATCTATTTCCATACAAGAGGCTCGTGGCATCCACTCACCAACTCAACATGAGATTCCCCATGTGTGCACGCATTTGCTACCCAAATATGCAACTGTCCACACCAAGCTAATTCAAATATAAACACATACAAATGCATCATCACACAGATTTGCATACAACTGTTCATTTGATAAAAATACAAATTAGGGTGAAATACACTTGCAAATATGCTGAGATAGATACAAACCCAAGCCATGTGGTTCCTATAACAGTTTCCAGCACATGTTTGCACATTCAAATAGGGGGAAGGGAACTCACATTTGCTGAGGCCCTGTCAATGTACCAGGCATGAAGGTGACCTTTTTTCCCCCGCTCCTAAATACAGGGTCTCGGAGGGGTACAGTGGCTCATGCCTGTAATCCCAATACTTTGAGCACTCTGGGAAACTGAAGTAGGAGGATAGCTTGAACCAAGGAGTTAGAGACTAGACTAGAGACTTCAGCTGAGGTGAGAGGAATGCTGGAGCACAGGACATTGAGGCTACAGTGAGCTGAGTTTGTGCCTATGTACTCCAGGCTGGGTAATAGAGTAAGAGCCTGCCTCAATTAAAACAAAAAAAAAAAAAGCCAGGCTCGGTGGCTCAGCCTGTAATCCCACGCCTTTGGGAGGCTGAGGTGAGTGGATTGCCTGAGCCCGCGGGTTCGAGACCCGCCTGGGCAGCGAGACCTCATCTCTACAATAAATCAAAAAATCAGCCGGGCGTGGTAGCGCATGCCTGTAATTCTGGCTGCTTGGAAGGCTGAGGCGGAAGGATCGCCGGAGCCCAGCAGTTCGAGGCTGCGGTGGCCGGGAGCGGCCACTGCACTCCAGTCTGGGCGACAGAGACTCCAACTCAAAAAAATTTAAAAATTTAAAAATTAAAAAAAAGGCTGGGTGCAGTGGCTCACACCTATAATCCCAGCACTTTGGGAGGTGGAGGTGAGAGGACTGCCTGAGCTCAGGGGTTGGAGACCAGCCTGGGCAATGTGGTGAGACCTCATCTCCACAATAAATAAAAAAATTAGCCGGGCATGGTAGCACATGCCTGTAGTTCCAGCTACTTGGAAGGCTGAGGCGGAAAGATGGCCAGAACCCAGCAGGTCGAGGCTTCTGTGTATGTGAGTGTGCCACTACACTCCAGCCCGGGTGACAGAGTGAGACTCCCACTCAAAAAAAAAAAAAAAATCAGAAAATTAGCCAGGTGTGGTGGTGTGTGCAATTTAGTCCCATCTACTTGGGAGGTTGAAGTGGAAGAATTGCCTGAGCCCAGGGAGCAGTGGGCAGGGCAGCAGTAGATAGCTGTCTGCCTCAAGCAGTCCTCTAACTTCAGCCTCCCAAAGTGCTGGGATTACGAGTGTAAACCACCACACTCACCTATTTTATTTTTATTTTTTATTTTATTTTATTTGAGTCAGAGTTCCACTCTGTTGCCCAGGCCACCACAGCCTCGACCTGCCGGGCTCAGGCGATCCTTCCACCTCAGCCTTCCAAGTAGCTGGAACTATAGGCCCAAGCCACCAAGTCCAGCTCATTTTTTTTATTTATTGTAGAGACGAGGTCTCACTAAGTTGCCCAGGCTGGTCTCGAACCCTTGGGCTCAGGCAGTCCTCTCACCTCGGCCTCCCAAAATGCTGGGATTACAGGCTAAGCTACCGAGACTGGCCCCCCAATTTTTTTTTTTTTTTTTTTTTTTTTTTGAGTTGGAGTCTTACTTTGTCTCCCAGGCTGGAGTGCAGTGGTACACTCATGGCCACCACAGCCTCGAACTGCTGGGCTCCGGCGATCCTTCCTCCTCAGCCTTCCAAGTAGTTGGAACTACAGGAATGTGCTACCACACCCTGCTAATTTTTGATTTATTGTAGAGACAAGGTCTTACCAAGTTGCCTGGGCGGGTCTCAAACCTGCAGGCTCAGGCAATCCACTCACCTCGGCCTCCCAAAGTGCTGGGATTACAGGCTGAGCCACCGAGCCCGGACCCAAAAATGTTTTTTTTTTTTTTTGAGTTGGAGTCTCACTCTACCACCCAGACTGGAGTGCAGTGGCCGCTCCCAGCCACCGCAGCCTTGACCTGCTGGGCTCAGGCGATCCTTCCACCTCAGCCTTCCAAGTAGCTGAGACTACAGGCCACCACACCCAGCTAATTTTTAAAATTTATTTTTAAAGACGAGGTCTTGCCAAGTTGTTCAGGGTGGTCTTGAACCCCTGGATTCAAACAATCCTCTCGCCTCTGCCTCCCATAGTGCTGGGATTACAACTGTGAGCCACCACACCCGGCCCCCTCCTTTCTTTTAGAGATGGGCTCTCCCTATATTTCCTAGGTTGGATTTGAACTCCTGGGATCCTCCAACCTCAGCTTCCAGAGGACCTGGGAGTAAAGTGTGTGCTATCTTATCTGGTGGCCCATTGGGATTTTACAGATCATCCTCCAGTGACTAAGGGGGGATGGAAGAATTTTTTTTTTTTTTTTTGAGTTGGAGTCTCAATCTGTCGCCCAGACTGGAGTACAGTGGCCGCTCCCGGGCACCGCAGCCTTGACCTGCTGGGCTCCAGCGATCCTTCTGCCTCAGCCTTCCACGTAGCCAGAATTACAGGCATGCGCCACCACACCCGGCTGATTTTTTTATTTATTGTAGAGATGAGGTCTCGCTGCCCAGGCAGGTCTCGAACCTGCGGGCTCAGGCAATCCACTCACCTCAGCCTCCCGAAGGCGCGGGATTACAGGCTGAGCCACCGAGCCCGGTGGAAGAATTTTTACAGTGGAAAACATGGGATCCCGTTTGCATGTTAGAAAGCATGGACGGAAGGAAAGTAGCCTGGATGAGGGAGCCCACGCCAGAGGCTACTGCAACAGTCCAGGTAGGAGCCAATAAGACCTGAGAAATCTGGAGAAGATGAGGGAAGGGGGAGTGGTGAGGGACCGGGTGTACTTGTACCTGAGACAGTGCAAAACAATAGCCTTCTGACTTGTGAATACAGTGAAAGCTACAGATTTTCCCTCAGAACAAGGCATGTGTGTACAGGCATGTAATGTTTTGCACATTATTCTAGGGGACTGATATTCTGTGAAGCCCCAGGTTAGGAATCCAGCTCTGGCGGGTGTGGTGTCTCAAGCCTGTAATCACAGCACTTTGGGAGGCCGAGGAGAGAGGATTGCCTGAGTCCAGGGGTTCGACACCAGCCTAGGCAACTTGGAGAGACCTCATCTCTACACTAAATCAAAAATTAGCCAGGCATGGTGGCATGCGTCTGTAGTTCTGCTATTTGGAAGGCTGATATGGAAGGATTGCCTGAGCCAAGCAGGTTGAGGTTGTGGTGGCCATGAGCATGCCACTGCACTCCAGTCTGAGTGACAGAGTGAGACTCCAACTAAAAAAAAAAAAAAAAAGAAGGCTGGGCGGGGTAACTCACACCTATAATCCCAGCACTTTGGGAGGCTGAGGTGAGAGGATTCCCTGAGCCCATGTGTTCAAGACCAGCCTGGGACCTAATCTCTACAATAAATAAAAAAAATTAGCTGGGCGTGGTGGTATGCACCTGTAGTTCCAGCTACTTGGAAGGCTGAGGCAGGATTGGCTGAGCCCAGCAGGTTGAGGCTACCAACAGTGGCCACGAGTGTACTACCGCACTACAGTCTGGGCAACAGAGTGAGACTCCGACTCAGTAAAAAAAAAAAGAAGAAAGACAGCATTGTGGTGGGGGAAGGAATGTTATTGAGAGATTAAAGTGATGAGGAAGATCAGAGCTAAGCTGAGACATGAAGAATAAACAGAGCCACACCAGCTGGCATGGTGGCTCACACCTGTAATCCCAGCACTGTAGGAGGCCGAAGCAGGAGGATCTATGGAGGCCAGGAGTTCAAGACCAGCCTGGGTCACATAGTGAGACTCTGTCTTTTTTTTTTTTTTTTTTTTTTT
>NW_007064976.1:7087-8337 GCF_000164805.1 Carlito syrichta
CCTCAGCCTCCCAAAGGTGCGGGATTACAGCCTGAGCCACCGAGCCTGACGAGACTCTGTCTTTACAACAGAATAAAAACTAGACAAGAGCCGTGCGTGGTGGCTTAAGCCTGTAATCCCAACACTTTGGGAGGCAGAGTCGAGAAGACTGCCTGAGCCCAGGGGTTCAAGACCAACCTGGGCACCATGGTGAGACCTCATCTATACAATAAACCAAAAAATCTGCTGAGCATGGTGGCGTGCACCTGTAGTTTCAGCTACTTGGAAGGCTGAAGCTGAAGGACTGTCTAAACTCAACACGTCGTGGCTGCCGTTGTGCCAATGCACTCCAGTCTGGGCAACACAGTGAGACTCCGACTCAAGAAACAAAACAATGTGCTGGCTTCTCTTAAGAACAAATACATTTTTCACCCTTTTTTTTGTAGAAATGAGGTCTTACCAAGTTGCTCAGGCAGGTCTCGAACCCGCAGGCTCAGGCAATCCACTCGCCTTGGCCTCCCAAAGTGCTGGGATTACAGACTGAGCCACCGAACCCAGTCCATCTTTGGTAAAAGCCCATTTTTACCAAAAGAAAACAAAACAAAAGAAACTAGGTGGGAAAAGAGTCACACTAAGGACATTTTTTTTTTTTTTGAGTCAGAGCCTCACTCTGTCGCCCAGGCTGGAGTGCAGTGGTACACTCACGGCCACGGTAGGTAGCCTTGACCTGCTGGGCTCAGGGGATCCTTCTGCCTCAGCCTTCCAAGTTATCTGGACTACAGGCACGCACCACCACACCCAGCTAATTTTCTGACATATTGTAAAGATGAGGTCTCGCCAAGTTGCCCAGCTTGGTATTGAACCTGTGGGCTCTGGCAATCCTCTCACCTCGGCCTCCCAAAATGTTGGGATGACAGGTGTGAGCCACCGCTCCTGGCAGAACATCTCTACTTGGCAAATGAGTGTTGTCAGAACGGATGGATAGACAGCCAGACGGACAATCGGATTGGGTGGGTCCCGCTGTGCATGAGGTCACGCCCCAGTCCCCAGTCCCGGGCGTGCTCAACTCAAGAAAGGAGGAGAAGGAAGCAGGATCAGGTCACGGGCCCAAGATGCTCTAACTTGCGGTCACCTAAGCGCGGGCCGAACCGGCCGTCAGGTCGAACCGCCCGAAGGTCGCCAGGGGGCGGCAGAGAGCCCACCACGTCCCCTTTAAGGCCAGGCGGAAGACCGGCGCTCGGAGGGCCTTGGGTCGGCGGGAAAGAAAGCGG
>NW_007064976.1:8527-10035 GCF_000164805.1 Carlito syrichta
TTCTTTCCTCTTCCTCCCCGGCCCCACCGTCCGTCCCCTCTGACCCTCGAACTCTTTTCTTCTGAGTTGGAGTCTCACTCTGTCGCCCAGGCTGGAGCGCGGTGGCACGCTCACCGCCACGGCAGCCTCGACCTGCTGGGCTCGGGCGGCCCCTCCGCCTCAGCCTTCCGGGTAGCTGGAGCTACCGGCAGGTGCCACCACGCCCGGCTCATTTTTTGATTTATTGGAGAGACGAGGTCTGGTCGAGTTGCCCAGGCTGGTCTTGAACCCCTGGGCTCAGGCAATCCTCTGGCCTCTGCCTCCCAAAGTGCTGGGATGACAGGTGTGAGCCGCTGCACCTGGCCTAAGAAAGCATTTTAGATCACTTAAGTCTTTAACTGAATCCATTTCCTCCCATCCCTTACGCCTCCCCCGGCACTAAGAAAAGCAAAAGGCCACACACCCGAGGGTCTTGTTGGTGCTGGGAAGAAGCACGGCTGGGACAGAAGGTACTTGTGCGGTGTTTTTCTCACCTCAGTTGCTTTGTTTCCTTGCAGGCGTGCAGTCTGCAGAAGCTGTTTGCCGTGGAAGAGGAGTTTGAGGATGAGGTAAGAAAGTGTGGGGGATCCATGGTGGCGGGGAAGGTCCTGAGACTGAACACTCGGGTCGAGGATGCTCAGAGCAACTGCCTCAGCCTCCTTAGTTGCATGTGTCTGAGAGATGAGGCAAAATGTAAACAGCCTACTCCACTGTCTCAGAGACAGACCAGGAACCAGGAGGCCGTCGCCTCATTGCCGTACTTGGAAGCTCTAAGGGTCCTTTCCTGGCAACTGTGTTGTGGAGATGATTGAGTTCACCTTCATGATGACACACTTGGCGTGGAGAGTCGGTGGAGGGCCAGAACACTGTCGGAGGCGGCACTGGTCCCGGGTTACCAACTGGCAGGACAGATTACTTACTTTCTGGTCTCCCGTTTTCTCTTCTGCAGTGTGGGGGCCTTCTGCCTCAAGTGCTCTTCTCCTCCCTCATCTACTCAGAAGGAGAGGGCTAGACTAGATCTAAAACTGGCAGGTTAGAGGCCCGGCACGGTGGCTCATGCCTGCAATCCCAGCACTTTGGGAGCCAAAGTGGGAGAATCACTTGAGCACAGGAATTCAAAACCAGCCTGGGCAACGTAGCAAGACCTCATCTCTACCAAAAAATTTAAAAACTAGCTGGGTATGACAGTGCATGCCTGTAGTTCCAGCTATTCGGTAGGCTGAGGCGGAAGGATCGCCTGAGCCCAGGACATCAAGGTTGCAGTGAGCCGTGAGTGTGCCACTGCACTCCAGCCTGGGTGACAAGGGTGAGACCCCGACTCAAAAAATATATATATAGCCAGGCTCGGTGGCTCAGCCTGTAATCCCGTGCCTTTGGGAGGCTGAGGTGAGTGGATTACCTGAGCCCGCGGGTTTGAGACCCGCCTGGGCAACTTGACGAGACCTCATCTCTACAATAAATCAAAAAAACCAGCCAGGCGTGGCAGCACA
>NW_007064977.1:0-470 GCF_000164805.1 Carlito syrichta
AGGCGGGTCTCGAACCCGCGAGCTCGGGCCATCCACTCACCTCGGCCTCCCAAAGGCGCCACCGAGCCCGGCTCCGGCATCCTTTTAAAAACAGTCATTCCTTTCTTGGTGGATCTGAAACATCCCCTTCAAACAACACACGGGCCAGGCGTTGGGCCTGACGGCAGGCTCTTTACCCGGCTTCGCACGGTGCCACTGGGAAGCGGGAGCCGCCATCCCGGAATCCCTGGGCCCCGGGGTGTGGCTGCCCAGATGGTGCCCGGCTGGTGAACAGGGGCTTACCGAAACAAACAACTTGAAAACACGCGCGAAGGGTTCTCTTGGCGTCCTTAGTGCTTACTTTGCGGCTGCGGGGACTGAAACTTTACCGTCTGATTTTTGAGCACCGCGAACAGGCCGTGTCACTGTCACCCAGTTCCAAGGGGCCTTAGTTCCAGAGGACAATCTAAGGAAGACACCCCAAGTCGCCA
>NW_007064978.1:0-702 GCF_000164805.1 Carlito syrichta
GCTCACCTGCAAACCGTTCAGCAAACCAGTCGGCTCACTCACCAGCCAACAGGACAACTAAATTGTCAGCTCACTCAGAGACCAGCAGATCAGCTAATTAGTCTGCTTACTAGCCACCTGACTAGCTAAATCAGCTCACTGGTCAGCTTGCTCACCGGTCAACTAGTTAAGGCAGCTCCCATGTTGAGTCACTCACTCGATGACTAGTTAAGCCAGCTCACTGGTTGGCTCATTCGCAGGCTGACTAGTTAACTCTTCTGATAATCCGGCTGACTCGCTAGCCAACTAAAGTCAGCTGACCAGTCAGCTCACTCAACGGCTGACTAGCTAATTCAGCTCACCGGTGGGCTCCCTAGCCGGCTGACAAGTTAAGAAAACTCACCGGTCAGCAGAATAGCTGGTCGATTATTCAAGTCAGCTAACCAATTGGCCAATTAGTCAGCCAAGTCGTCAGCTTACAAGTTAGGTCAGCTAACATGTGAGCCGACTAGTTACATCAGCTAAATAGTTGGCCAACTACTCAGACGACTAATTAGGTCAGCAAACTACCCAGCCAACCAATTAACCGAGCTAACTTGTGGACCAACTCGTCAGTCAACCAATTAACCCAGATAACTAGTCGGCCGAATAGAGGGCCGACTTGTGAAGCAAGTTAACAAGTCAGCCGAGTAGTCAATCAATGTGTTAAACAGATAAGTAGTT
>NW_007064979.1:0-513 GCF_000164805.1 Carlito syrichta
TAGTTAAGTCAACTAGCTAACTAGTTAAATTGGCCAGTTAAGTCAGCTACCTAAGTAGTTGTCACCTACCTAATTCCGCTAGCTATGTCTGCTTTCAAATAAAGACATCCAACTAGGTAGTTAGCTTATGGGATAAGTCAGCAGGTTGAGTCAGGTAGTTAGCTAGTTGAAAAACTGGTTATGTCAGATGGTTGAGTCAGCTAGCTAGCTAGTTAGCAAACGGGTTGATTCAGCTCATTGAGTAGGCTAGCTAGCTAGTTAGCTAAAGAGGTAAGAAAGCTAGATGAGTCAGCTAGCTAGTTAGTTAACAAGTTAAGTCAGCTTCTTGAGCCATCTAGGAAGCTTATTAGCTAACAAGTTAAGTCAGATGACTAAGTCAGCTAGCTAGCGCATTAGATAATGAGTAAGCTAACTAGTTAGCTAGCATGTTAAGTCTACTAACTAGCTAGGAATCTAACTATTTAAGGGAGCTTGTAAGCTAGGTAGCTAGCTATTTAACTAACTTTTTAAATC
>NW_007064980.1:0-564 GCF_000164805.1 Carlito syrichta
TCTTCACATTTTTAAAGTGACCAATTATTTTATTTATTTATTTTTTAAATCAATATTTTTCATTTAAAAGTTGTGGAGTACAGTTAAGGGTTATGCATACAAATATGCATCGTTCAGGCACCCTTGTTAATAAGGGGTGTCTCCCTATCCCTAGATAGATATTGACTATCGTTAATCCCACATTCCTTCCCCTCCCTCCACACCCCATAGTTTCCCACCACTGTCAATAGTATTTTCTTTTTTTAAAAATTAATCAATATTTTTTATTTTGATATTGTGGGGTACAATATCAGTTTAGGGTTAGGTATACAAATATGCTTCATTCAGGCACCCTTGTTGATAAAGGGGTGTATCCCCATTCCCCGACAGATATTGACTACTGTTAATCCCACCTCCCTACCCCTCCCTCCCATAGTTTCCCCCCACTGTCAGTCTTTTTTTTATAGTATTACAGTGGTTGTTCAAGGTCCACTATATGAGTGAGAACATGTGATACTCAGATCCTTGTTTCTGTGAGAGATCACTCCGTATTACTGATTCTAGTTCCATCCAGGTTGCTGCAAA
>NW_007064980.1:1558-2494 GCF_000164805.1 Carlito syrichta
TTTATCCATTTTACCATTCTATGTCTTTTCAGTGGTGCATTTAGTCCATTCACATTTAGGCTAATTATTGAAATGTGAGGGTTGATCCCTATCATAAGGCTTTTATGGAGTTGTTGTTGTTCTTCCTGTTTGTGTGTTGTCTTTCTTTTGGTTTTGGAGTTGTTTCATGTGTGTTTTTAATCTTTTACCTGTACTCTTGTGAAGAACATTGTTGTTGTTCTTTTTTCCTTTACTTCTTCAGTACTTTCTTAAGTGCTTCTTGTAGAGGTGGTCTGGTGGCAGTGTAAGCTCTTAGGGATTGGATATCTGGAAAAGATTTCAATTCCCCATCACTGATGAAGTGTAGCTTGGCTGTGTAGGTTATTCTTGATTGAAATTGATTATCTTTTAGAACTTTGAAGACAGGGTTCCAAGCTCTCCTAGCTGGGAGGGTTTCTGTAGATAAATCTGCTGCTATTCTAATTGGTCTTCCATGGTAGATAATCTGATCTTTTTCTCTTGCTGCCTTTAGGATTTTTTCTTATATACCTACTTTGTTTAGGAGAATTATTATGTGTCTGGGAGTTGGTCTTTTCATTTATTGTCTGGCAGTGATTCTCTGAATCTCTTGTGCTTGAATTTTTGCTTCACTGATGAGATGAGGGACGTTTTCTTGCATGATTTCATGAAATGTTTGTTCCAATGTGGCCTCTGTCTCTCTCTCTGCTTTAGGAAGTCCAATAACTCTTAGGTTTTTTCTCTTGAAGTAATCATTCATCTCTTGAAGATTTTTTTCTGTCTTTTTAAGTTTATTTTCTCTGTTTTTGACAGTTTTGGTAAGTTCTGTGTTTTGGTCTTCAAGTTTGGAGATTCTTTCTTCTGCTTGGCTAATTCTGGTTTCCATGCTTATTAGTTTGTTATTTATTTCCATCACAGTATTCTTTACTGCTATTATTT
>NW_007064981.1:0-467 GCF_000164805.1 Carlito syrichta
TCGAACCCGCGGGCTCAGGCAATCCACTCACCTCAGCCTCCCAAGACGCGGGATGACAGGGTAAGCCACCGAGCCCGGCTGGGTGTCACATTTCAATGGGAGACTTGGAGGGACCAACATCCACACTCCATCAGCTGGGGGCGGGCAGCTCCAAGCTGCCGTGGTTACTGGCAGCATTCGAGTCTTTGCTGGCCACTGGTCAGAGGCTCTCCTGAGCTCCAGCCACGGGCGCTCTCCACAGGCCAGCTCACACTGCGGCAGCAAGACCAGTTACCTACCGTCCTATGGAACGTTATCCCGGAAGCAACGGCCATCACCTTTGCTGGATTCTATGGGGGAGACATCAGCCTTCAGGCCTCAGGTTAATCAAAGGTGTGGACACTGGGAGGGCCACCTGGGGTCTGTCCACCCCTCTCTGCATCAGCGCCAGGCCATTTTACCCTCACCCTCAAAGATGCACACACACA
>NW_007064982.1:0-474 GCF_000164805.1 Carlito syrichta
CACACACACACACACACACAGAGAGAGAGAGAGAGAGAGAGAGAGAGAGAGAGAAAGAGAGAGAGAAATCATAAAGATAACTTATATAATTTGCACTTCCCAGTTGTCCTATGGGGTTTTACCAACTATTCCTTCAAAACAATAATGTGTGGTTAGTTATCTAAAGGTCAAAAATGAGACCTGAATAAATAAATTTTATATTTATATATGCAATGCCTTTGGAATATCTTCTCCACAACAACAAAATTCTTCATTGTAAAGGAATTATTGAATACACCTGGTTGGTAAAGGCCATTACTGAGGTGCTGTATAACGTGAAAGCCCATGCTTGGATATCATAGAGGTTTGAATGCAACAATACTTCATTTTTTGTAATGGACAAGTTGTTATATAACCTGCAGAAACTTTTTCTCTTATAAATGAGCAGGTAGAAATTTTATTTTAGGGATCATATTTTTTAGTTCCAGGATTTCA
>NW_007064983.1:0-548 GCF_000164805.1 Carlito syrichta
CACTCCATCGCCCAGGCTGGAGTGCAGTGGCACACTCACGGCCACCCCAGCGTCGACCCATTGGGCTACGGGTCAGCCTTCCAAGAACACAGAACACAGTGATCAAGAGCAGAGACTCTGGAGTCAAACTGCTCATCTCTACAGTACATCAAAAATTAGCCAGGCATGGTAGCATACGCTTGTAGTTCCAGCTACTTGGAGGGCTGAGGCGGAAGGATCACCTGTGCCCAGCAGGTCGAGGCTGCGGTGACCGGGAGCGTGCCACTGCACTCCAGCCTGGGCAATGGAGTGAGATTCCAGCTCAAAAAAATTAAAATTAAAAATAAAAAATTTTTAAAAACAGTCACCCATTCCACTTGACCCTGGGAGGTGGCGAGGAGGCCCTCTGGGCAAAGGAGAGGTCAGACTGGTTAGAGAGCGGGGTTGAGTTGTCAAGGCCATTGACAACTCAAGCCTGCTCTCTCACCATTGACAACTCAACCCCATTCTCTAACCAGTTTGACCTCTCCTTTGCCCAGAGGGCCTCCTCGCCACCTCCCACCACCTGC
>NW_007064984.1:0-1298 GCF_000164805.1 Carlito syrichta
CGGGCGTGGTAGTGCATGCCTGTAATTCTGGCTACTTGGAAGGCTGAGGCGGAAGGATCGCCGGAGCCCAGCAGGTCGAGGCTGCGGTGGTGAGACTCTGCCTCAAAACAAAACAAAACAAAAGGAAAGACTATGTGTTTGCGCTTAACTAAGAAACCCCATGTATTTTCACAATAATTGATATGTTAAACAGGGTGGGCCATAGGTTATTTAGTGCCACTCCCTAGAGATGGCCATCTCCACTTTTTTTTCACTTTGTCACCCAGACTGGAGTGCAGTGGCTGCTCCCGTCCCCCGCAGCCTCGACCTGCTGGCTTCCAGTGAACCTTCCGCCTCAGCCTTCCAAGTAGCTGGAACTACAGGTGCGCGCTATGATGCCCAGCTAATATTTTGATTTATTGTAGAGATGAGGTCTTGCCAAGTTGCCCAGGTGGATCTCAAACCTGCGGGCTCAGGCAATCCACTCACCTTGGCCTCCCAAAGCGTGGGATTACAGTCTGAGCCAAGGAGCTCGGCTTATCTTCACTTTTGATGGGAAGAGAGGGAGGAGGGGTGGTCTTTTCCAGACCTTGTCTTCTTTTGCAGGAGACTTGCAGATGTTTCCAATTAACACGTTCTTGAGCTAAAGGGTGGTTTTATTATCATTTCTATGACTTTGGTCAGTTAAGGGGTGGTATTTGGCCTGTTGCCTTCCCTCCGGGAGCCTAAAAGTTTTTAGTGATTGTTATGCTAAAACATTAGCTGAAAGGCTGGATTGTCCTATTTTTTTTTTTTTTTTTTTTTTTTTTTGAGTTGGAGTCTCCCTGTCACCTCATTTGAGTGCAGTGGCCACTCCGACCACCACAGCTTCAACCTGCTGGGCTCCGGCGATCCTTCCGCCTCAGCCTTCCAAGTAGCCGGAACTACAGGCGTGCGCTACCACACCAAGCTAATTTTTGATTTATTGTAGAGATGAGGTCTTGCCAAGTTGCCCAGGCAGGTCTCAAACCCGCGGGCTCAGGCAATCCACACACCTCGGCCTCCCAAACTGCTGGGATTACAGGCTGAGCCACCGAGCCTGGCCTGGATTGTCCTATTCTTATATCTGATTTTTTTTCCTGAGGGAATGAGGTAGGCTGCCATGGCCTGAAGTAAAATGTTTTATTTGTTTATTTATTTATTTATGTTTTTTTTTTGTTTTTGTTTTTGTTTTTTTGAGTTGGAGTCTCACTCTGTCGCCTAGACTAAAGTGCAGTGGCCGCTCCTGGCCACCGCAGCCTCGACCTGCTGGGCTCCGGTAATCCTTCCGCCTCAGCCTT
>NW_007064984.1:1446-10681 GCF_000164805.1 Carlito syrichta
CCTCAGCCTTCCAAGTAGCCGGAATTACAAGCATGTGCTACCATGCCCAGCTGATTTTTTTTTATTTATTGTAGAGATGAGGTCTCATTGCCCAGGCGGGTCTCGAACCTGCGGGCTCAGGCGATCTACTCACCTCAGCCTCCCAAAGGCGCGGGATTACAGGCTGAACCACTGAGCCCAGCTGTAAAATGTAATTTAAACAAAGTCTGAACAGTCCTGGTAAGTTACGCTCTCAGCCAGGCCTCCAGAATGCTAGGTCAGGCCCCCCTAAAATGTGGGTGTCTGGTGTGCCATCCGGTGCTACAAGAAAGATGCCAAGAATTGCACAGAAATTAGATTAGAAGATACAGTTTACTTAAAAAGTACATTAGAGAGAGAGAGAGTGATAGAAAGTCACCTTTCCAAGGTAGAGGAGGAGGCCAAAGTCAGGAAACATGGCGACAGCCATTGCTCAAAATGCACTGGCCACACCAGAGTGTAGTCGTGGTGGCTGGCTGCTAGTGGTTGAGCCCTTTTAACCCTTCCCTTTGATGGGGGAAGGTTGTTAAGGCGATTGGGTGGTGGTCTGCTCCACACCCACCACAAAGGGGCAGGTAAGCACAGGTACTGACATCAGGTGACAGCAGGCAAGCAGGTGGGGTGAGTCACCACTGCCATGGTGGTGGCGACTGTGTGTCACGGAGGGCTGGTTGGGTTAACTTGGGTCTTATGAGTGATGGCAAATACTTGGAATAGAAAAGCTAATTACTAACAAGCTGACAACTATCAACAGCTACCTCTTAGAAAAGGATTCTGTCCTTGGCTAGTGATTAGAGGGTGAGTTACGTGAACCTCCAGAAACACATGAGATTCAGGCAGTTTTCAAATGGCTGCGCATTGGGTATTTTAAATCCATGTTGTATCCTCTGAAGTCCTGAAACATGCCTACAGACAATTCAATCAGTTGTTGTCTAACCTGTGTTAGCTACCTTGCCTCAAATCCACCTGGAGCAGGGTCTGCAGCCCAGGAAAGGGCCACAGATCTCAGCAGAGCAGGCCTGTGACCCGAGGTGTGGGTTTCTGGCCGTTCCCTGTGGGCACTGAGTGTGGAGGCCCCCGTGGGGCCGGGCAGGGCCCTGAATGGGGACAGTGAGGTCTGGCAGTTGCTGTCATGGGGTGGGGAGACTCCCAGGCCGGGTAAAGTCCCAAGGAACCCTCCACCCCGAGACAGGAGAAGTGCGTCAGTTGATAAGTGTCCTGACCTGGGTTCTGGGACAGGGAGCACCCTCCATCCCCCTGCGCCCTCTGTGCTTCCTCCCACCCTGTCCCGGTGTAACATGACACTCAGGAATTGGTTCCACCCTCCTGGGTCCCCAGCCAACTCCCAATTTGCCAAACGCCAGGGAAAAAAAGGCTGAGAAATCGAAACTACCGGGAAGGACCCCCTGAGCAGCTTCGCCGCATCTGGACCAACGGCGGTTCCTGTCCTCACGCCATGAACCACACTTCCCAGACCTTCACTTGGGCCCGCGCCGGCGCCGCCTCAAACTATGAGGTGCTCAAGGAGGAGCACGGAGGGGCCGTGCTGGGGACATCCCACAGCTCTGCTCTCACGACGTCCACCGTGATCCACGTCCACAGCGACCCCTCCGTCCCTGACCACGTCGTCTGGTCCCTGTTCAACACGCTCTTCCTGAACGTCTGCTGTCTGGGCTTCATCGCCTTCGCCTACTCCGTGAAGGTGCATGTGGGCCCCTGGGGGTGTCCGAGAAGGTGCCTGTGAGCCGGGCAGCTCCACCGGCCCGGGACGGCCTGGGGTGAGGCTGTATGTCTTTGGGTGTGTGAGCTTGCCTGTCCCCTCCTCTGCATGTGTGTAGACCTCCGTGGGGGCTCGGGGATCCTCCAAGCCAGGACCAGGAAGAGCGGGCTGGGTCAAACTCTGTGCCCACCCCCAGCCCGATGAATTCTCCCTACAGCCGCCAACCAGAAATGACAGGACAGACCGTGGCACCCCAGGCCCTCTCAGAAAGTGCAAAGGAACCCAGGGAGGAGGGAGGATGAGCCCTGAGGCTGCGGGAGAGTCCAGAGTGTGAGCAAGGGAGGAGTGGTCCTGAATCTCCAGGAAGGGCAGGGGGAGCCCCCCAGGGTGGGGAGAAGCTGGAGCCCCTGAGCCACAGGACCCCGCTCTCCCCTGAGCCGCTCCCGGTGCCCGCGCCCTCTCGTCTCCCCAGGCGAGGGACAGGAAGATGGTGGGCGACGTGACCGGGGCCCAGGCCTACGCCTCCACCGCCAAGTGCCTGAACGTCTGGGCCCTGATCCTGGGCATCCTTGGGACCGTTGGCGTCATCCTCGTTCCAGTCTTGATCTTCGTGGCGTTTCAGTAGACGGTGAGGCCACGTGGAGTTCCTCATCGCCGCCGCGAGGCCCACGTGCCCAACCTTCCGTTCTCTTCCCCTTGCCTCGGCCCCTTCTACAGCAGTTTGTACTCACACACTTTTCTACAGTGGCGGTCAATAAAGTGCAAGTGTTGAGACGCGATGGTGCTGCAACTTCGCCTGGGGAGGGGGCACTGCTGAGGGGCCTGGCCTGGTCCTTGGACGGAGCCACACCTGGGCTCAGCCCCACCCACCTCGGTGCAGCTCTGAGAGGGCCCCGTGTTCGGGCAGCAGCTGCACCCAAGTTCCTGGCTGGCTTCCCGGTGTCCTGGAGGCTCTGAGCCCTGTCTCAAGTCGGGCCCGTTTTGGGATGGCTGCTACTGGGTTCAGGAAGCCCTTAGCCCCAAGCCAACCTCTGTTCTAGTCACCCTGCCAGCCTGTCTTTTCAGGAGAGAAGGAAGAGTTTAAACTCCCCGAGGGGACATGGAGCATTGTAGCCACACCATGAGTCAGGAGTTGCCAGCATGCTGAGAGAGAAATATTGAGTCCTTTATTGCCAGTGGTGGACAGGAGGCTCATGCCAGAAAGAAACTCTTGACCCCAAATGGAGCAAGCAAGGGGGTTATCAAGGCCAAAATTGTAATTTCATCAGAGTCGGGTGGGGTGCATGCAGGAAATTTCGGTTACAGAACCGAGCAGTTTATCTCAAGCAGTTACAGAACAGCTTATCTGGGCTCTCTGTCAGGCAGGATGTGGTTAACCCTTTACTAGAAGGTTGGGGCAGTCACATGGAGGAGGGGTGAGAGGGGGAACTGAGAGGCACAATGGGGGATTCGCTTGACTTGGAGTCGCCACAGTAGGTTTGTGAACAGGCATTCCAGGAGGGGGCAGAGGGCACCGCTCCCCGACCGGCTCCCTGGCTCTGCTCTGAGGTGCTGGGCCACGGCTCAGTTCCTGCGGTGGAGGGAGCGGCAGGGAGCCTGGCCCAGGTAAGGTGGGAGGCCGGGGCTTCATGTCTGGGGGAGCAGGAGAAGGACCCCGGCCCTCGCGGCCCTTCCTGGGGGACTCAGCTCTTCTCTGTCCTGGCTGCTGCCTCCCAGTGTCCCTGTTGCCCTGGAGGGAGGGGCGGTGGAGGAGAGAAGTGGCCTTCCTAAGTCACCATGGCTCTCCTGTCTGTCCACCTGGAAGGAGACCACGCCCTGGCCTGGAGTCAGCTCCATTCCCTGGGTTGTCTGGTGTGGACCTTGGGGGTGCCCGTGTGCTGACCCCGTCCGTGACCAGCTGGACAGCTGGGGAGCCAGGTGCACCCCTTCCCTCTGCCCATCTGGGACCCCAGGCCTGGGCCAACCCGCGCTTCCCTGCCCTCTCCCGCCAAGGAGCAGGACTCTGGGACCTAACAGGGCAGGTCCAGATGGCCTGGGGACACCGATAAGGCAAGGCCCTCCTGGGGGGCGGCCCCCTGAAGGTGGACCTCTGAGCTCTGAGGGATCTGCTAGGAGCTGAGTCCTGGGTGGTGAGGTAGCGGACCTGACCCAACCAAGGCAGAACTCAGGGAAGTACCCAGCTGGCCCAGTGCAGGTCCAGGAAGGGCTTCCACCAAGTGGCCAGGCCAGGGCTCCTGAGCAGTGCAGGAACCTCAGAGCCACAGGCTGTGCGGTGAGGCCGGGGCTCACTAGGGCCTAACCCCTCCCCTCTGCCAAGGTTCCCTCTGTCAGCTACCCCTGCGCTGTCTCCACTTCCTTGTCACCCAGTGGGGGTGCCTCTATTTTCAGGCCCTGACTGGGGCGGGTTCCTGGAGACCTTGCCCTGGGAATTGTGTGTCCATATGTGCTTGTCTCTGAAATTGCTCCGACCACCCACCCCACCCCAGAGCCCCACGGAGGTGTTCGTGCCAACTCCACTGTGGGCGCAGGAGGTTCAAGCCTGGATCCCAGGATGGCGTATTTAAGGCTGAACACCCGTCAGCTGACTCTGCTCCAGGGAGGGCCAGCCTTCCTCAGGACAATACCTCCTCCAAGGCCTCTCTGCCCAGCAGGACTGATGCTGGGAACTGTGGTGCCAGACCCGCGGAGACCCCAAGGGGTGGAAGATACGACCCGGACTTTACAGAAACTTACAGGGAAAGTGGTCCAGGAGTGGCAGGCTAGCCTGGGAAATCCACTCCCAACTGGAAAAGACACACAGACGGAAGAGGAAGAGGCCGGAGCCCAGGAGGAGGGGCCCTGCCACACCAAGGCTGCAGACTCCATCATACCCTTCTGTCCCTCCCAAGGGTCATGCGGCCTGTGCTTGGGTGATGGGCCCAGGGCAAAGGGGAAGCAAGGCTGGACACAGGGGCCAGGTCCTTGGCGCATGGAGGAAGGCAGGAAGGTTTACCTCAACACAGAGCGGCTTGCCCAAGGTCTTTCACCTTTCTGCCTCCACTTAGTTACAGAGAAGCTGTGTCACCTTCCTGCCGTTTCTTATCAACTGCAGAAAAGCAGCACAAGACCACCCCTAGGCAGACCTTCCCCCGAGTATAGTTCCTACCTTTCAGGTTCATGCAGCTTCCAGGGAGAACAGTTTCCAAGTCCTTCTGTCTCTCCCATCCACTCATACGCCCAGCCGTCTGTGGACCCCTCCGTAGAATAACCGTTCCTCCCTGTCCCGTAACCTCTTTTACCAGAAACCAAACTGCTTTTCTTCATGTAACCGCCAGACAGTATTTAAGTTTCTGTAACTCACTGGGAATTTGGGGCTTCATTCTGAAGTCTCCCGTGTATACATGTTCACTATAATTTCTGGAGTAGCGGGGGGTGGGGGAGACACAATGTCAGTAAGGGTACCTGATCTCAAACCAGGCAAAGTGTGGACCAAGCGGAGGCCCAAACTTCACCTGTACGATGGCCACTTGTATCCCTAATCCTGAGTTGTACCCCACATCTTTAAAATTAAAAAATAAAAAAATAATAATTTCTTTTTTTTTTTGAGTTAGAGCCTCACTCAGTCTCCCAGACTGGAGTGCAGTGGCCGCTCCTGGCCACCGCAGCCTCGACCTGTTGGGCTCTGGAGATCCTTCTACCTCAGCCTTCGAAGGAGCTGGAACTACAGGCGTGTGCTACCATGCCCGGCTAATTTTTTTGATTTATTGTGGAGATGAGGTCTTGCCAAGTTGCCCAGGCAGGTCTCAAACCTACGGGCTTAGGCAATTCACTCACCTCGGCCTCCCAAAGCACGGGATTACAGGCTGAGCCACAGAGCCCAGCCTCACTTATGCATCTTTTTTTTTTTTGAGTTGGAGTCTCACTCTGTGGCCCAGACCGGAGTGCAGTGGCCACTCCCAGCTACCGCAGCCTTGACCCGCTGGGCTCCGGTGATCCTTCCGCCTCAGCCTTCCCAGTAGCCGGAACTACAGGCATGCGCTACCACGCCCGGCTGATTTTTTTATTTATTGTAGAAATGAATTTTTTTTTTTTTTCACCCCCCGTCTCAAACTCGCGGGGCTCAGGCAATCCACTCACCTCAGCCTCCCAAAGGCGCGGGATGACAGGCTGAGCCACCGAGCCCGGCTAAAAAATAATAATTTCTATGCCTTTTCTCCTATGAATCAGTCTTGCCTCAATCAGCGATTTTTTGATTGAACCTTTAGAAGGCCAAGGGCCCCGAACCCACACACGTAAACCATCGTCCTGACCACTGGAGCATGAGGGCACTTGAGGACCAAGGAGCATGCGGTAGCAGCCATGGACCCCCCAGGCATTTCCCATTTTCCACGTGTGTCATTGGAATAGAGAGAAGTGGGGGTGAGCACAGCCCCGCATGGGCCGGGGTCTGGGGGGCAATAGCTGTTGTCCTGGGGATGACCAGGTGGCAACTCGGGAACGGCTTGAACGGCTTCCACCACCTATCCCACCCGGAGCGGAAACCAAGTGCAGTGGGACGGAGAGCAGGAAGAAATGCCACCCTAAGGGCCTAGTGAGCACAGGGGGCTGGTGCTGGAACGCTCCCGTTCCCTACCAATCCAGCCCGGCGGGATGAATGGACCCTGGTGTGAGGCAATGAACAGTGAGGACCAACCAGTGGGAGCCCAGGTGCCCTCGGCCAGATGGAGACAGGGTCAGCCTGGGGTCTGGGGCTGCGGGCGTCGACCTAGTGAAGGCGGCCTCTTCCGTTTGATCCTCACAGAGGGACGGGGCCACCAAGTGACCCTGAGGCAGCATGGCCCACCACAGGCAGGGTCCTGCCAGACCCCCAAGTCAGAGCCTGAGGTGGGCCCAGCAAGAATGCACTGGAGGTGGAAGTGGAACATCCTGGACGGAACACACAGGCGGCCCTGACACCTCGTCATCCACCACAGTTTCCCAAAGCCTGTCCCTCTGCTCACGCCTGGGCCTGCAGGGGGGACTCCAGGGGCTGGGTGACGGAGAAGGTCCAGGCTGGTTTTCCACGGGTCCGCTCAGTGCGCGGCTGCATCAGGGCCTGGGGTGGGACTTCCCTCCTGCCCCATCAGTGGCCTCACGGGTGGGGGCAATGTCCCCATGGCAGAACCAGACACAGATCCAGGCCTGTCCTCTGTGCATAGAGAGACATAGCCAGGGATAGAACGTGTGTGGAGGCCGGACACAGTGAACTCCAGCAGAAGGAAGAGAAAATGTAAGAAACCTGCCTGAGGATGGACTCCAGGAAGTGGCATTTCTTTTTTTTTTGAGTTGGAGTCTCACTCTGTCGCCCAGACTGGAGTGCAGTGGCTGCTCCTGGCCACCGCAGCCTTGACCTGCTGGGCTCTGGCGATCCTTCCGCTTCAACCTTCCAAGTAGCTGGAACTACAGGTAGCTACCACGCCCGGCTAATATTTGACTTATTGTAGAGATGAGGTCTCGCCAAGTTGCCCAGGCAGGTGTTGAACCCGTGAGCTCAGGCAATCCACTCACCTCAGCCTTCCAAAGCGCGGGAAGGAAGTGACACTTCATAGGGGATGCTGACATTTTACATTCAGGATACAATCCCTGTACCCTGCCCTGGGAAATATCCTGTAGCAAAGGTGTCCAACGTTGAGAAATAGTGTGAATCAATAGTGAACACAAACATGGTTAAAAATAAGTCTTAAAAACTATCAAGAGGTTCGAGACCTGCCTGGGCAGGCGAGACCTCATCTCTACAATAAATCAAAAAACTAGCTGGGCGGGGTAGCGCGCACCTGTAGTTCCAGCTACTCGGAAGGCTGAGGCGGAAGGATCGCCGGAGCCCAGCAGGTCGAGGCTGCGGTGGCCGGGAGTGGCCACTGCACCATTCTGGGTGACAGAGTGAGACTCCAACTCAAAAAAAAAAAAAAACTGTCAATAAAATAAATCATTTAAAACAACAGTCGTCATTACTCAGCACACTTTTTTTTTGTGAGTTGGAGTCTTATTCTGTTACGGAGACTGGAGGGCAGTGGCCTGCTCTCAGTCACTGCAGTCTTGATCTGCTGGGCTCAGGTGATTCTTCCGCCTCAGGCTCCCAAGTAGCTGGAATTACAGGCATGCACCATCATGCTTAGCTAATTTTTGTTGTTGTTGTTGAATTATTGTAGAGATGAGGTCTCACTAATTTGCCCAGGTTGGTCTTGAACCCGAGGACTCAGGCAATCCGCTCACCTCAGCCTCCCAAAGTGCTGGGATTATAGGCACGAGCCACCGCACCCAGCAGCACACTACTTTGGAATTCTGTAGCTGCACTTTTATGTCATTGAGCTCTTAAGGTGATTGTGTGCTCTTAATCTCCCCAGGTGAAAGGAACAGGAGGCTGGTGCTAACCTCTGTAAATCCAGCTTCAGGAATGTTCTGTGGTAGCTTGAAGCTGGTCACAGAGGCGAATCACCCCCAGAAAGAGGAAAATACAGCACACTGGGAATTAAGCTGGACCCTCCCACACAGTCCTGCAGGCGACACCCCTGCCCTCCGGCCTCACCCCCTCCTGAGCCAGCTCTGACCACACTGTGGCTCCCACAAACCCTCACGGGCGGCCACAGCACAGTGGGCCCGGAGAACTCTGTGCCCCGGAAAGGTTGAGGCAGCAACAGACAGGCCACACCGGTATTTCCACAGGAGGACTTAATGTCAGGAACTGGTCACAGGCCACACTGCTGATAGGGTGGCAGACAGGTGGAAACTGCCAGAAAGGGCAGCCCGGTGAGGGGGACTCAGGGAAGAGGCTGAGAGGACCAGATCCGGGAAGCCGGAGAAAGCCCAGGGATGAAGACCCAGAGCTCTGGGCGGTGTGGGTGCCGCTGGGGCCCCTCAGGCTGCTCTGGAAGCCTGCCCAGCTGAGCCGCCAGCCTGAAGGGCCATCTCTCCTAGCGCAGGGTCCAGGCCTCTGGCCTCGGTGTCCCCGGCCGCCTCCATTTTGGAGAAGGCAGACCAGCAGCAGGGAGAACAAGCTGCTCCCGCATCCTGGCCCGGAGCGGCCGTCCTGTGACCCAGCTGACCTTTCCCTGTCCCTGAGAAGGGGTCCCCAGGCCCGACAGCCCCCGAGTTGTCTCTGCCCAGCCCCTGGGTTCCTCCTGCTGGGCCTGCGACCGAGAGCCCAGGTCACCCAGCAGCCACCCAGCCAACCTATGTGGCATTGTAGCGGAAAGACAGAGAGGCCTTGACACCGAGGCTATTTTAGGAAGTAGCAGTTTTATTAGCGCCGCGCGACTCAGTGGGCTAACGCTCCCAGACTGAGCACCCCAGGGAGGGAGAAGAGGAGTCTTATACCATAGTTTAGGCAAGGGAGGGGGTCAGGTTGATTGACTATATATTTTCATTGGAATTTACAATGTTGTACTCAGCAAAACAAGATTTTCTTTTTTTTTTTTTGAGTTGGAGTCTCACTCCGTCACCCAGACTGGAGTGCAGTGGCACGCTCCCAGCCACTGCAGG
>NW_007064984.1:10864-13771 GCF_000164805.1 Carlito syrichta
CCCACGGGCTCAGGCAATCCACTCACCTCAGCCTCCTAAAGCACTGGGATTACAGGCTGAGCCACCAAGCCTGGCTAAAACAAGATTTTCAAAGAACAAATGGTCTTACCTCCAGGATATGCAAACAGATGACTTCACAAAGAGAGGATTTGGGTTAAGGTTGTCTAGCAGGTTTTCGGAGCTTGCAGATTTATATATATATATATATATATATATATTTGTTTATTTTTATTTTTATTTTTTGAGTTGGAGTCTCACTCTGTCACCTAGACTGGAGTGCAGTGGCTGCACCCGGCCACCGCAACCTCGACCTGCTGGGCTCTGGCGATCCTTCCGCCTCAGCCTTCCGAGTAGCCGGAATTACAGGCATGCACTACCACGCCCGGCTGATTTTTTGATTTATTACAGAGATGAGATCTCGCTGCCCAGGCGGGTCTCGAACCCGCGGGCTCAGGCAATCCACTCACCTCAGCCTCCCAAAGGTGCGGGATTACAGGCTGAGCCACCGAGCCCGGTTTAAAAGGAATACTTTTAACCGTTATCAGCCCCTCTCTGTCACAGCATGTTGGGCCCTTGGGGGTGGAAGGAAGGTGGAGTTGCACAAACACATCTCCCTGCGAGGAGCTGCCACAGGCCCTGGAATCTTCCAGTCTCCCCAACAGCCTCCTCTCTGGGCAGCGAGCCCCATGGACCCTGTGCCTGAACCTGGAAGGACACTTTGGGGCAGGTCTCACTGGTGCTGGGTCTCTAACCTGCCCCAGGAAACACAGGGAGGTCTAGGGCCCCCACCCCTCCGGGGGCGGGGCTGCAGCCCAGGAAAGGGCCATGGATTTCAGCAGAGAAGGCCTGTGACAGGGAAGGGGTGGGCTTTGGTTGGGTCCTTCTGGGGACTGAATGTGGAGGTCCAAGCAGAGGACAGAAAGGGGCTTTGAACCGGGATAGTGAGGTCCTGTAGCTGATGGACTCGGATAGGAGGCTGAAAAAGGCCTCCAAGGCCTCTCTGTGACCTATGACAGCATGGGGTCAACTGAGGCAAATCTTGATTGCGTTCCTGGACAGGAAGCCCCTTCTTAGTCCTCAGTCCCTCCCCTCCCCTGCCAGGAAGTAATTTGATCCTCTGGAATTTGTTCCCCTATCCTGGTGCCCAGCCAATTCACCAAATTGCAAACAGCAGGAAATAGAAACTTCTGAGAAACAGAAACTACAGGGGAAGGGGAGGGCCCACTGAACACCCTCCCAGCATCTGTCCCCCACAACGGCTCCTGTCTCCACCGCGTGAACCCGACTTCACAAACCTTCCTCACTCGCAGCACGTGCTTCCCCCAAAGCCTGGACATGACCAAGGAGGAGTACGAGGTGGGAGTGCTGGGGGCACCCCACAACTCCGTGCCCCTAACGTCCACCGTGATCAACATCCACAGCGACACCTCCGTGCCCGACCACGTCGTCTGGTCCCTGTTCAACACGCTCTTCATGAACGTCTGCTGTCTGGGCTTCGTCGCCTTCGCCTACTCCGTGAAGGTGCGTGTGGGCCCCT
The DNA here is from genome assembly GCF_000164805.1 of Carlito syrichta. Classification (NCBI taxonomy): domain Eukaryota; kingdom Metazoa; phylum Chordata; class Mammalia; order Primates; family Tarsiidae; genus Carlito; species Carlito syrichta. The sequence goes on from NW_007064984.1 coordinate 12,402, forward strand.
GGGGGTGTCCAGGAAGGTGCCTGTGAGCCGGGCAGCTCCACCGGCCCAGGGCGGCCGGGGTGAGGCTGTGTGATCTTGTGTGTGAGAGTTGGCGTGTCTCCTCTCCTGGTGTGCCCTTCTCTGCGTGTGTGTAGACCTAGCTGGGGGCTCGGGGCTCCCCCAGGGCGGGACCAGGAAGAGTGTGCACGGGGCTGGCTGGGTCAGATTCTCTGCCCTACCCCCAGCCCAGAAAATCCTCCCTGCAACCCCCAACCAGAAATGACAGGACAGGTGGTGGCACCCCAGGCCCTCTCAGAAAGTGCAAAGGAACCCGGGGGACGTCCCCAGGGTGGGGTGAGCAGCTGAGCTGGGGCCAGAGAGGCGGGAGAGTCCAGAGTGTGGGAAAGGGAGGAGTGGTCGCGAATCTCCATGAGGGCCGGGGGAGGAGCAGGTTGGGGAGGAGCCGGGGTCCCGGGTCACAGGAGCTGGCTCTCCTCTGAGCCTCTGCCGGTCCCCTCACCAGCTCTCTCTGTCTCCCCAGTCTAGGGACAGGAAGATGGTGGGCGACGTGACCGGGGCCCAGGCCTACGCCTCCACCGCCAAGTGCCTGAACATCTGGGCCCTGATCCTGGGCATCCTTGCGACCATTGGTGCCATCATTTTAATGGTCTATAGCTCTGTGGCAGTCTATCATATGCTTCTGCAGGTCCTAGAGAGAAACAGAGGCTACTGATAAGCGGCTTTCGCCTTCGACTCGTGTCCTCCCCCATCTACAGCCTGTCCTGCCCCTGGGGCTGCTGGCCCCGCGCCACGCTCATGCCACCCTTCCCCTTTACACAGTGGTTTTTGCTCACCCACTTTTCTGCAGTGGCGGTCAATAAAGTGCATGTTTCCTGATGGTGCTGCGCCTCACTGGGGAGGGGGCCCTGCGGAGGGGCCCGCCTGGTCGAGTCGCAGTGGGCCCCTGCAGGCCCCAGCCACCGCCGCGCAGTTCTGAGAGGGCCGGATCCACAGGTGTCTGGCCCCCTGAAACAGGACCCTTGGGGGAGGGCCTCTCCGAAGCCGAGGTTGAGCCTGACCCAAGGGTACTGTGTCCAGAACACCTTTGCACCCGGGACAAACGTGCATGGCCCTAGGCCAGCTGGAGCTGCGATTCCTGGCACACGCGGCAGCTCAGGCCCCGTGGAAAGGACGGACGGGACCAGGGAGTAGCACCGGGACCTCAGGCCCAGAAGCCCCTGCGGGGCGATGCAGCTCCGCTCTGGCCTGGCTGCTGCCCCTCCGGTCCACGGGCTTTCCTCGGCTTCTCTGGGATGAGGGCAGCCCGGATCGTGGGGAGGGCAGCGCTCTCAGCTGCGGGGCGGCTGCAGAAGTCAAAGCCAGGACCGCAG
>NW_007064984.1:13929-18914 GCF_000164805.1 Carlito syrichta
TGAGTGGATGGCCTGAGCCCGCGGGTTCGAGACCCGCCTGGGCAACTTGGCGAGACTGCATCTCTGCAATAAATCAAAAATCAGCCGGGCGTGGTAGCGCGTGCCTGTAGTTCCAGCTACTTGGAAGGCTGAAGCGGAAGGATCGCCGGAGCCCAGCAGGTCGAGGCTGCGGTGGCCGGGTGTGGCCACTGCACTCCAGTCTGGGTGACAGAATGAGACTCCAACTCAAAGAAAAACAACTGCAGTTTACCCACATCCCTGTAAGTTTCAACTAAAAATCAGAAAAGAAAATGGGCTTTCAGCTAATCAGATGAGGTCCAGATGATAAAATGGCAGCATGTGCTCACTGTGGAAGCTGTGTAACGGGCAGAGAGGAGCAGATTTCCTTGACTTCTGATGATGATTTTTGCCATCATGTGAGTGCGTGGGTGCGTGTGCGCGCATACACACACACACACACACCCTCACACTCAGCATGGTTGAGCTCCCAAGCAGGTTAAACCACCGTCCTAGGCATTTCTGCCCACCAGAGTCAGGGCTGGCGGACAAGATTGGGGTGCTGGCACACAGTGGGGTGTCTGGCCTGCTCTTCTGGAATCCCGGGCCAGACACCCAAAGCCCTGGGTCTTCCTTCAGAAGGGCCCCCACACTCCTGTGAAGAGCTGGCGTCACCCTTGATGAAGTCACTGCCGGGGCTCACCCACTAGCACGCCAACGCCCCCCTCCCCGTGGCTCCCTGCCCCGGCCCCTCCCTGGACAATATGAACCAAACTGTGGTCGGGACCGGCGGGGTGTGGCTTCGGTTCTGCGTGGAGACAGTTTAGACACTTTCTAACACCACAGGCAGGTATGGTGGCTCACGCCTGTAATCCCAGCCATCTGGGAGGCTGAGGCCGGGGGATTGCTTGAGGCCTGAGACGCAGCCTGGGCAGCACAGTGAGACCTTGTCTCTGCAAAAAGCTAAAGAAGTAGCCCGGCCAGGAGGCGGGCACCTGTAGCCCCAGCTAATCAGGAGGGTGAGGAGGGAAGATTGCTTGAGCCCAGGGTGTCGGGCTGTGGTGAGCTGTGATCAAACCACCGCACTCCAACCTGGGCCACAGAGCAGGACCCCAGCTCCAAAGCAAACACAGAAAAACTCGAAAGAAAGAAAGAAAGAAAAATAAAACACCCAGGACGCCAAGGGAGGAAGGAGCTGCAGGACCGAAGAGGGAGGCGGGTTCTGAAGCTCAGGCGAGGGCGAGGAACAAGGGTCGCAGTTGCCCTGACCCAGACCGCCCTCTGGAAGCACACGCGTGGGTTCCAGCCCTGGACTTCCTTCCGACGCAGCGGGAGACGCCGCAAACACCCACAGTGGGGCTCCAGCGGACCGGACAGCGGGACCCCACTCTGCCGGTCGGAAGCGGGGCGGCACGAGGGAGGATGGACAGTCTGCAGAGGAGGGGGCTTTGCGGCGGCGGCCCCGCCAAGCACCCGGGTCTCTGGGCTCCCGGGCCACTGCGCCCGGGCCTGGACCCCTGGTGGTGCCTCTTCCCGTGCCCACACCTGCCCTGGCCTCGGGCAGGGCCGACCCCGGAAAGCCCACACCGAGGACTCAGATCCCAGGCAGAGCCTTCGGATTTGCATTCGGGAAACCCCGCAGGGATGGGAGCCCTCTTCCCGGTCTACCACCCACCCCGGCAGCACCCTGCCCTGGTCCCCAGGGGTCGGAGCACGCTCCGGGTCGGCAGCGGGGAGGGGAAGGAGAGGGCCGGACCCAGGCCTGAGGTCTGAGGGGCACGGGGAAGGCGTGCCCCTGGCCGGCCCAGCTGTCCAGCAGGTTGTAGGCACCGTCGGCGCACGGGCACCCCCGACGCCCACACCCACAGCAGAATGCAGGGCAGGCAGCAGAATGCAGTACAGGTCGGGGCAGGGCACTCCTTCCAGGGGCACACATGGGAAGGCAATGACCCTGACGACAGCGGCTTCCCTCCCTCGGGCCGCTGGCGCCCCCACCCCCTCAGCCCCCCTCCAGTGCAGCAGGGGCGAGCCCAGTGGCCTGGGAGGCAACAGCCAGGACGGAGCACAGCTGGGCCACCCGGGAAGGGCCGCGAGGGCCGGGGTCCTTCCGCTGCTCCCCAGACAGGGAGCCCGTCCTCCCTCCTCACCTGGGCCAGGCATCTGCCGCTCCCTCCACCGCAGGAACTGAGCCTTGGCCCAGCACCTCGGAGCCTTGCCAGGGAGCCAGTCGGGGAGCGTTCCCCTGCCCCCTCCGTGTCCCCGCTGGAGCTTGCACTCGTCCCTCTCTCCTGAGAGGACAGGCTGGATGGATGGCAGGCACAGAGGGTGGCCCGGGGCCAAGGGCGCCCTGACCCAGTAGCAGCCATCCCGAAAGGAGCCCAACTTGAGACAGGGTCAGAGCCTCCAGGACACAGGGGGCCCAGCCGGGGACTTGGGTGCAGCTGCTGCCGGGACATAGGGCCAGAAAGGCCCGAGGACAGGCCCTGCCCTCTCAGAGCTGCGCCGAGGTGGGTGGGGCTGAGCCCAGGTGTGGCTCTGTCTCAGGACCCGGCCAGGCCCCTCAGCAGTGCCCCCTCCCCAGGCGAAGTTGCAGCACCATTGTGACACATGCACTTTATTGACCGCCACTGTAGAAAAGTGTGTGAGTACAAACTGCTGTAGAAGGGGCCGAGGCAGTGGGAAGAGAACGGAAGGTCGGGCGCATGGGCTGGCGATGATGAACTCCACGTGGCCTCACAGTCTACTGAAACACCACGAAGATCAAGACCGGAACGAGGATGACACCAATGGTCCCAAGGATGCCCAGGATCAGGGCCCAGATGTTCAGGCACTTGGCGGTGGAGGCGTAGGCCTGGGCCCCGGTCACGTCGCCCACCATCTTCCTGTCCCTAGACTGGGGAGACAGAGGGAGCCGGTGAGGGGACCGGCAGAGGCTCAGAGGAGAGCCAGGTCCTGTGACCCAGGGACCCTGGCTCCTCCCCAACCTGCTCCTCCCCCCACCCTTCCCAGAGATTCGGAACCACTCCTCCCTTCCTCACACTCTGGACTCTCCCGCAGCCTCAGGGCTCATCCTCCCTCCTCCCTGGCTCACCCCACCCTGGGGACGTCCCCTGGGTTCCTTTGCACTTTCTGAGAGGGCCTGGGGTGCCACGGTCTGTCCGGTCACTTCTGGTTTGGGGCTGCTGGGGTACCAGGCTGAGCCACCGAGTCCGGCCTTGCTCTGATCCTTATCCTTGTTCTTCTACAAGTAAGGTGCTTTGGCTCTGATTTTGCTGTCCTAGTCTGGCTTTTTTCATTATTTCTGCCCTTTGAGCATGCCCTACCTAAGTGTGGGGTTCTTTTCTTCATGAAATATCTCATTGGTAATGCCCTTTCCCTTAAAGTCTACATTGTTGAGCAATGATGTCGACGGACCAGCTCCCTTTTGGTTAATGTTTCTGCGGGTATCATTTTCTTTTCTTCTTTTTTCTTTGACCCAGTCAGCCCCATGCACACTCTTCCGGGTCCCGCCCTGGGGGAGCCCCGAGCCCCCACCTAGGTCTACACACACGCAGAGGAGGGCACACCAGGAGAGGAGACACGCCAACTCTCACACACAAGATCACACAGCCTCACCCCGGCCGCCCTGGGCCGGTGGAGCTGCCCGGCTCACAGGCACCTTCCCGGACGCCCCCAGGGGCCCAGACGCACCTTCACGGAGTAGGCGAAGGCGATGAAGCCCAGACAGCAGACGTTCAGGAAGATGGTGTTGAACAGGGACCAGACGATGTGGTCCCGCACGGGGGTCTCGCTGTGGATGTGGACCACGGTGGACGTCGCGCCGGGCTCTTCCTTGCTCATGTCTCAGCTTGGAGGCAGCCGGTGCTTCTGCGAGGGACAAAGGTGTGGGAAGTGCGGTTCCCCACTGCAGATATGCCGGCTGTGGAGCGAGGGCGGGATGCTGGTGGATGGTCCTCTTTAGAGCCTGGCCTCCTTATCAGCGCCTCCTTTCTTCCTGGACTCAGTAGTTCTGCTTTCTGGGAAGGTAGTTTTCTGGTGTGTTAATTTGTGAATTGCTGAGGGGCAGGGGGCGGGGGGAGCAAATTCCCGAGTGTGAAGTTACACCAGTACCAGATGGAGGAAGCGCTGATGGCTAAGCGGACTTCCTGTCTACCCACTCCAGGCAGGACGGGTCTCAGCTCACCCCAATCTCCCTTTCGGGGGTTTGGGTGGGCTCTGGGACTTTCCCGCCGGGAGACTCCCCAACCCAGGCCTCGGGCTACAAGACCTCACTGTCCCATGCAGGACCGGCCCGGCCCCCCAGGGGCCTTCACACCCAGTCCCCGAGGGACCCACCCAAAGCCCACACCTCTCCTGTCTTAGAACTTCTCTGCTGAAATCCACGAGGGACCCACCCAAAGCCCACACCTCCCCTGTCTTAGAACTTCTCTGCTGAAATCCACGGCCCTTTCCAGGCCTGGGGCCCCTGCTCCAGATGGGGTGGGGGCCCTATACCTCTCCGTGTCACCTGGCGCAGGTCGGAGACCTAGCGGCCAACGGTGCCTGCCCCAAAGTGCCCTTCCAGGCTCAGGAACGGGGACTGTGGGGCTCGCTTCCTGGAGTGGAGGCTGTCAGGGGAGGCCGGAAGATTCCAGGACCTGTGGCAGTTCCTTGGGTCTCAGGGAGATGTGTTTGTGCAGCCCCACCTTCCTTCCTTCCTCCCACCGGCCCCACTGTGCTATGAAAGGCCGCAGAAGTTAAGGGGAGCACGAGAGGCCCCTGGACCTAGCACTGCAGCCGGTGGCCTAGGCAGGGCGTAAGGGCCCCATTAGCCAACGGCTTCCTTGAATTGCAGGCTTCCTCTTCCTCAATACTCCACAAGCTAGGTGGTGAAATCTGAGCCGAGTGAGGACGTTACCTGGAGCCCAGCAGGTGAATCAAAAACAACTCTCAGCTGGGCTCGGTGGCTCAGCCTGTAATCCCTCGCCTTTGGGAGGCTGAGGTGAGTG
>NW_007064985.1:0-461 GCF_000164805.1 Carlito syrichta
AGCCACAGGGGCCAGCCTGGACTCACACATTCGGTCATGCAAAGGAATGCCCTGGGATGGAGGTCACCACATCCCGTGTAACTGGGTCCATGGGCACAACCACGTGAACTCCAGTGTTTGCATTCGGGGGAGTGACGAAGTCTCACTGGTGGCCCAGGTGGGTCTTTAACTCCCAGGCTCCAGCAGTCCCCTGCCTAGGCCTCCAAAGCCACAGACAGATTGACTGCCTATCCACTGTCTTTTGGGAACTCTGGGGTCTCCTTTCCAAATGACCTGTCTGTTCACAATGATGCCAACTACATACACAAATGGATGCTCTTCTTTTCTTTCTTTCTTCCTTTTTTTGGAGTCAGCATCTCACTCCATCACCCAAGCTTTAGGGGGTGGCTCAGTCCCGGCCGCCACAGCCTCTGCCCGCAGGGCTTTGGCGAGCCTTTCTCCAGCCTTCTGAGGATCCAGAA
>NW_007064986.1:0-822 GCF_000164805.1 Carlito syrichta
TGATGTTTAGGGACGAGGTGTTGACTCCTCTACTGGGACAGGTTGATAACTATTGAATAATAGGAGGTTGAGGTTTTGATTTGAGAGTTTAATTAAAGTGTTGTTGGAGAAATTTAGAGACATGGGGCTATTAAACAAAAAACACAAATTAGAATGGCAGGGCCTAGGAGTGGGGCCAGCCAGGTGACAAGAGGTGAAACCAGGTGAAAGGAGAAGAGTCTGGCTGTTGGAGGCGCTATTTTAATTTATCACTTAGATGATTGAGGACGTTTAGGTTTTTTTCTACTAAGCCAGTTTCGTTGATGTAATAACAGCATTCCTCTCCGAGAAAGAGGCAAGTGCCTCCCTTGTCAGTCGTTAGAAGATCTAAGGCTCACCTGTTTTGTAAGGTAACCTGGGCTAACGAGGTGATTTGGTGTTGTAAGGAGGCTAGGGACGTTGCTGAAGCCTCTAATGCAAGTTGTAGTTTATTGGCTAGGTCTTGGGAGGAGGTAATGCTGTATGCTAGAGCCCCGCTGCCCAAGCCTGCTGCTGCCAGAGTAGAGGCAAGAGAGACTCCTGCGATTACAGGAAGAAAGACTGCCCATTTTTGGTGGGGTTGGGGTGACAATATCATTGTTGTAGGTTTGTTTATTGTGTATTTTGTTGCAAATTCCCCTTGTGTGTATAGGGTGAATTGAAGTACCAGGGTGATCAGGACACATGATGACTTAAAGGTTTTAGTAAGGGTGCCATTGCACCAGAAGAAGCCAGGTGGGGCACAGGTAACATTGACAAGTGATGGTTGAGTTGAGGTTGTGAACAGGGGAATTCCTGATAGTG
>NW_007064987.1:0-647 GCF_000164805.1 Carlito syrichta
GCTACCTAGCTAGCCAGCTGAATAGACATCTGAGTTAACTAGCTAACTAATTATGTAGCCTGCTGTCTTGCCAGAGGACTTAACTACCTAGCTACCTACCTAACCAGCTGGCTAGTGAGTTGACTGAGCTAGGTTTCTTAACTAGCTGGTTAACTGGCTAGCGAACTGACTTAACTAGCTAGCTACCCAGAGAGGCAACTGGCTAGCTAGCTGACTTAGCTTGCTGAATTAACTAGCTAGCAAGCTGACTTCACTAGTTGACTTAACCAGCTAGCTATCTAGCTAGTCAGCAGGCTTAACTAGCTGACTTAACTAGATAGTTACCTAGCTAGCTATCTAACTAGCCATCTGACTTAACTAGCTGACTTAACTAGCTAGCTAGCTGACGTAACAAGCAGACATATAGCGAGCTTACTAGCTAGCCAGCTGACTTAAATTGCTGAAATAACTAGCTAGCCTGATGGATAGCCATCTGGCTTAACTAGCTTTTAAACTAACAAGTCGGATAGCCAACTGACTTAATGAGCTGACTTAATTAGCTAGCCAGCTGGTTTCCAACTGACCTAAATACCTGACTTAACCAGTTAGTCAGCTGGCTAGCCAGTTGACTTGACTTCCTGGCTCTCTATCTAGCAAGCTGGCTAGAC
>NW_007064988.1:0-461 GCF_000164805.1 Carlito syrichta
CCAATTCAATAACCTTTTTTTGGAAGAGTTTTCACAAAATGGGAAAACTGGTATGATAAATGAGAAAAAAATTCACAAAAAATTTGAATGCTAAACTTAAAAACTTATACATGACATGCTATTGTTATATATTTAATGTATAAATACAGGTAGAGAACCAAGACGATATTCCAAAACCTTGTCAGCAGTTAATGGTGAGTGGCAGGACCCAAAGGGTCTTCACGTTCTCCCATTCCCTGACTCGTCTTCTGCTACCTTGTACTAACTGAACATCTGACTCCCAGAACCTCCCATCCAGCCCAGGACAAAGCGAGAAATTCAGGAGGTGCCGCAGCCAAAAAGAAGCTCAGACACGGAACTGTAGCTCAATTTTATTTTCTGCAGTTGGCAAACATTTACTCATCTCCCTCCTCCGGCAACGGGGACACGCGCACACAAACAGCAGCCTAGGAAACAGGCAG
>NW_007064989.1:0-459 GCF_000164805.1 Carlito syrichta
AGCCTGGGCGACAGAGTGAGACTCCAACTCAAAAAAAAAGGCTGAAGCAGGTGAGAAGTGCTCGGTCTCACATAAAACCTGTTTCATCAGTTAAAAATGTGATCATTCCAAATTCGTATTTGACTCAAAACCAATCTTGGATCCTTACATGACTATACTCCAAATTTCTATGGCTAACTAAAACATCCCTTTATCAATTAATTTATATTTTAATTTTTAGGATGACAAATTTCAATTTAGTTTATGCATATATTTTTAACTGAAAACTCAATAAAATTAACACATTCTCATTTTATAAGTGTGTACATACAACACATGCCATTATATCTATGTATGTATGTATGACTGCACATACATGTGACTGCTAATCCCTGGTATATTATGATGACATCCGCACCCCACAGCAAAGTGTAGTAAAAACTCACACAGTTAACTTGTTTGGAGAAGAAAAACAACTCA
>NW_007064990.1:0-458 GCF_000164805.1 Carlito syrichta
CCACCGTGAAATGGAGGCAGGGCCCCTTGGTCCTGGTAGGCTGTGCTATTCCTGTGTTCCCCAGCCGCCTGGCGCATCAGGGTAGGACACTTTCCCAAGCCACCTGGAGGCCAGTCCTGGACATGGAGGGAACCTGGCGGCATCTGGGCTGAGTGGCACCGCTGACCACCTGAGCCATTCTGCCATCAATGCCCCAATTGCCCGAAGTGGAGGGCAGAGGCATAGGGTCTAGGCTTTGCAAGACAGAGAAGGTGGTGCCCACAGGTCATGCCCTCACCGTGAAGGTCGTCTGCTGTCCTCCAAGGAGCCCCAGACCTGGGTATGTGCCCCAACCCTGCCACCTATCAAGAGGGGCTCTTGAGCAAGTCGCTCAGGTGACACCCTCTCTGGGCCTCATTGTCCTCAGGAGGGCATCTCAAGCTCCATCACACACCCCTTTCCACCTCTGCCCTCTGGCA
>NW_007064991.1:0-457 GCF_000164805.1 Carlito syrichta
AAAAAAAAAAACCAAAAAACAAAAAAAAACTCTCTCCCACAGGCCTACACTTTTCAGAAATCACAGCCTACCCACACTTTGTCTGTGGAAATCCTCACCGTAGTCAAGTCTCTTGTCAAAGGCCACTGTCCCTGGGAGCTGTTACTAATATGCCTACCAGATGTGCCTTTCTTCCTCCCAACTTCCATAGCACTGTGCTTCTACCTCACTTATGGGGCCTGTATTCTGCTTTCGGTTTTAAATTCCCACTGGGGATTAAATCTGGGGTCTAGAAGGTCTCAAAGTTTCAACTAATATTTTTAGAACTGGAGAAGAATGAAGAGAGTTTAGGACAGCAGATATAAATGCCTGAGATTTAAAGATTTATTGCTCAGGATATTTTACTCATACATGCATACACACACACACACACACACACACACACACACACACACACAATTTTTTTTAAAGATGTGGG
>NW_007064992.1:0-929 GCF_000164805.1 Carlito syrichta
AAAAAAAAAAAAAAAAAAAAGAGTCACCAGGGCCAGCAGGGTGTGAGGTGTGTGGAGAAAACAGAACAAAACAGAGATGAAAGTTTCTGGGGTGTGGAGGACCAGGGGGAAGGGAAGAGAGGGAGACAGGTGGACTCCCCAGTAGGCCTGGCCTATGTCAGGCCAGGCAGGTGGACCACAGCAGGAGGGGGACAGGGGGTGTCCCAGTGTCAGCTCAGAAGGGAGGGTGGGCCAAGTGTGGTGGCTCATGCCTGGCATCCCAGCACTTTGGAAGGCAGAGGCCAGAGGATTGCCTGAGCCCAGGAGTTCAAGACCAGCCTGGGCAACTTGGCGAGATCTCGTCTCTACAATCAATAAAATAAATTAGCCAGGTAACCCCCTGGGGTCTCCTCCCACTGTGGGAGGTTTTCGGTCCTCTCAATAAATCCTGCCTTAAAAAAAATTGCCAGACACGGTGGCTCATGCCTATTTTTTATTTTTATTTTTTTCTGAATTGGAGTATCACTCTGTCGCCCAGACTGGAGTACAGTGGCCGCTCCCGGCCACCGCAGCCTCGACCTGCTGGGCTCTGGCGATCCTTCCGCCTCAGCCTTCCCAGTAGCTGGAACTACAGGTGTGGAACCACCGAGCCCGGCTGGCTCATGCCTATAATCCCAGCACCTTGGGAGGCTAAGGTGAGAGGACCGTCTGAGCCCATGGGTTCGAGACCAGCTTGGGCAACTTGGAGAGACCTCGTCTCTACAATAAATCAAAAAATTAGCTGGGCATCATGATGCGTGCCTGTAGTTCCAGTTACTTGGAAGCCTGAAGCGGAAGGATCACCTGAGCCCAGTGGGTCGAGGTTGCAGTGGCTGTCAGCATGCTACTGCACTCTAGCCTGGGTGACAGAATGAGACTCCACTCAAAAAAAAAAAAAAATAAGCCGGGCT
>NW_007064992.1:1499-3703 GCF_000164805.1 Carlito syrichta
CACTGCACTCCAGTCTGGGCGACAGAGTGAGACTCCAACTCAAAAAAAAAAAAGATCTGGGTGTGGTGGTGCACACCTGTAGTCCCTGCTACTCAGAGGCTGAGGTGGGAAGATCACCTGAGCCTAGGAGGTCAAGGCTGTGGTGCTGTGGCTGTGGCACTACACTCCAGCCTGGGTGACAGAGTGAGACTCTGACTCAAAAAAAAAAGGGGGAAGAGGTGCTAGGAGGCATATGGCAGGACGCCATGTATGCAAGGGTGAGATTAGTGTTCAGGTGGCCAGTCCAGTTTGCAAAAGAGTCACCTGACTGGGGCTCACCCTGCGTCTTGGGGAGCCCACTTGGCTCAGCTGCGGGAACCACCCCCAGCAGGAGACGGGAAGTCAACCTCGTGCCTTTGCTGGACAGAATGTGCAAGGGACAGTTATAGAAATCAATGAAGACCTTGAACTTGGCCTCCAGGCCCGCCTGGGGCAAGAGTGGGCTGAGGCCATCAGACTGGATGAGCAAGGGGTGGGAACCAGCCAGAGAGGGAACACAGCATCTATTGACCATTTTACAGAACACAAGGCAGAGCCTTGGCTTCCCACCTCTTAAAAATACCAAGGTATTTCAAGTGCAGTGGCTCATGCCTGTAATCCCAACACTTTGGGAGGTTAAGATGGGAGGATCGCTTGAGGCCAGGAGTTCGAGACTGCCTGGGCAACATAGTGACAGTTCGTTTCTCAAAAAAAAAAATAATAATAACTGGGCATGGTGGTGCACGCCTGTAGTCCCAGCTACTTGGGAGGCTATTAAGGATCGCTTGAGCCCAGGAGGCTGAGGCTGTGGTAAGCCAGAATGCCACCACTGTACTCCAGCTGGGGCAACAGAGGGAGACCCTGTCTCAAAACAACAACAAAATACCAAGCACAAATGGTCACAGGGTGCTTATGTGCCAGACACTATTTCACTTTATTTTACTTTTATTTTTATTTTTTTTGAGTTGGAGTTTCTCATTCTGTCGCCCAGGCTGGAGTGTAGTTGCACGCTCATGGCCACCCCAGCCTCCACCTGTTGGGCTCAGGCAATCCTTCTGCCTCAGCCTTTCAAGTAGCTGGAACCATAGGTGTGTGCCACCAAACCCGGCTAATTTTTTTCGATTTATTGTAGAGACGAGTTTTTATCAAGTTGCCTAGGCTGGTCTCGAACCCCTGGGCTCAGGCAATCATCTCACCACAGCCTCCCAAAGTGCTGGGATTACAGGCGTGAGCCACCGCATCCAGCTTCTTTCACTTAAAAAAAATTATTTTTTAAATTTTTTGTGTGGCCGGGCTCAGTGGCTCAGTCTGTAATGCCAACACTTTGGGAGGCCAAGGTGAGTGGATCGCCTGAGCTCGTGAGCTTGAGACTGCCCGGGGCAACTTGACAAGACCTCCTCTTTACAATAAAAAAATTAGTGGGCATGGTAGCATTCGCCTGTGGTTCCGGCTACTTGGAAGGCTGAGGCGAAAGGCTGGCCTGAGCCTAGCAGGATGACACCGGGGTGGCCGTGAGTTTGCCACTGAACTCCAGCCTGGGTGACAGAGTGAGACTCCAAGTCAAAATAAATAAACAAATAAAAATAAATTATTTGTGGAGAGGGGGTCTTGCTCTGTTGCCCAGGCTGGTCTCGAATTCCTAGGCTCAAGCAAGCCTCTCACCGGAGCCTCCCAAAGTGCTGAAATTGCAGGCGTGAGCCCCCACACCTGGCCCCAGATGATATTTCTTTTTTTTTTTTGATTTGGAGTCTCACTCTGTCGCCCAGACTGGAGTGCAGTGGCTGCTTCCGGTCACCGCAGCCTCGACCTGCTGGACTCCGGCGATCCTTCCGCTTCAGTCTTCCAAGTAGCTGGAATTACAGCCATGCGCTACCACACCCGGCTGATTTTTTAATTTATTGTAGAGATGAGGTCTCGCTGCCCAGGCGGGCCTGGAACTAATAAACTCATCTGACCCCACAACAGCTCTGACGGGGTGGTGGTTGGGGGGGTGTCCTCCTAATTCCTCTTTGACAGGTGAGGAAACAGGGGCACAGAGAGGTCAGAGCACTAGCCCAAAGTCACACAGCCTGTGAGCTGATGAACCAGGGCTTCTGCTCTCCTGGGCCCATGTGCATTTCCCTTTACGGTTCCACTTTTCAGAGGCCGTCGGGGAAGAGGGAGGTGCAGCCACTGGCCCGAGGTCA
>NW_007064992.1:4013-4556 GCF_000164805.1 Carlito syrichta
GGGGAGGAGGAGGAGGAGGAGAAGCAAAGGAGGGGCGGGAAGGAGCAGGGAGGAAGGGGGTGTCGCAGGATGTGGCAAATGCTCAAATATATTTCTTTTCTTTTTTTTTTTTTTTGAGTTGTTTTCTTTAGATCTGGCTTCTTTTGCGCAATGTGCGGTGTGTGTGGCTCAGCCATCCTGTGGTCGGTTGCAATTCTTGTCCCTTACCATGGTTGTATAGCCAGGTTTCCCAACTGCTGTTGACACTGGAGCTGAATAACTCCTCTAGGCCCCAGGTCGTAGGCGGTTATCACCTGGACTCTACCCACAAATTGCAGCACACCCGCCCCCAGGTTATGACAACAAAAGCCATCTCTAGACATTGCCAAGTGACCTCTAGGGATACATTCACCAGGTCAAAAATCATTGTATCCCTATTGGGCAATTTTTTTTTTTTTGAGTTGCAGTCTCACTGTCGCTCAGACTGGAGTGCAGTGGCACGCTCCCGGCCACCGCAGCCTCTACCTGCTGGGCTCTGGCGATCCTTCCATCTCAGCCTTCCAA
>NW_007064992.1:4911-5740 GCF_000164805.1 Carlito syrichta
TTGACTTTTTTTTTTTTTTTTTTGAGTTGGAGTCTCACTCTGTCACCCAGACCGGAGTGCAGTGGCCGCTCCCGGCCACCGCAGGCTCAACCCACTGGGCTCCGGTAATCCTTCTACCTGAGCCTTCTGAATAGCCGGAATTACAGGCGCGCACTACCACACCCGGCTAATTTTTGATTTATTGCAGAGATGAAGTCTCGCTTTTTTTTTTTTTTTAATGGAAAGTTTTCTCTTTTTTTAATCCTTGACCTCCTGAGCCCAAACATTCCTCCTCCCTCAGCCTCCCCAGTAGCTGAGACTACAGTCGCCATCAGCACACACAGCTAATTAAAAAAATTTTTTTTTGTAGAAATGGAGTCTTGCTATGCTGCCCAGGCTGGTCTCGAACTCCTGGAATCAAGCAATCCTCCCCCTTTGGCCTCCCAAAGTGCTGGGATCACAGATGCGAGCCACCATGGTCGGCCAGTATTTCAGTTTTATACTTGAGTGTTGAGTCCATCCGGACCTCCAGTGCCTGTCTGGGCCTGGCCTCGGCTGAGTCAGGAGCCACTTTGGGGCAGATTCCCTGGGCCTCCCTGTCCTCTGCGTGGTCCGCAGCCTCTGGAACTATTTCTTTCCAGCTCTGTGTTCCTCACTCCCTACCCACCCCTCCTCCTATATATTGTGTGTGTGACCCTGGGGGAATCACTTCACTTCCTCTGAGCTAGCTTCTTCAACTTCTTTTTAATTTAATTTAATTTTTGTTTGTTTTAATTTATATTTATATTTATTTATTGAGTTGGAGTCTCACTCTGTCACCCAGGCTGGAGTGCAGTGGCTGCTCCCGGCC
>NW_007064993.1:0-893 GCF_000164805.1 Carlito syrichta
CACTCCAGTCTGGGCGACAGAGTGAGACTCCAACTCAAAAAAAAACCCAAAAAACAAAAAGAAAGCAATTAGCTACAAAGCAGGTAGAACAGGATCTGGCTCAGAAGAGACATGCAGGACATGTTAGCTGTTATTTTTTTATTATTGTTGTAGCTGCTTTTTTATTGTTGTGACACTAAAGGACCTCTTCCTGTGTAGGACTGTCACAGTCCATGGTCACAGGACTCTGTGTGTGTTGGGAGGGCACCAAATACTAGGGGAACCAGGGAACCCCATTCTTCTGAGGCTTGAGCAGTTTCTTCCCAGGGGAGAGGGGAGAGGAAGGGTGACCTAGGATAGACAAGAACATGACACACACAAAGGTCCGGAGGTGGGAGAGGGGACCTGAGCACATTGTGGGGTGAGGCTGGGAGTTCAGCCAGGCCCAACTGGGCAGGACCGGTGAGTCTGTCCAGGGGCCTTAGGGCTTTATGCCAAGGGCACTGGGAGCTACAGAGGGTCTGAGGTGTCAAAGTCAGTGTCAAAAGATGACTCTGGGTTGGAAGTGGTGGCTCATGCCTGTAATCCCAGCACTTTGGGAGGCCGAGGCAGGAGGACTGCTTGAGCCCAGGAGGTCGAGACCAGCCTGGTCAATGTAGTGATACCTCATCTCTACAGAAAATAAAAAAAATTAACTGGGTGTGATGGCATGCACCTGTAGTCTCAGCTACTCTGGAAGCTGAGATGGGATGATCTCCTGAGCTCAGGAGGTTGAGGCTGTGGTGAGCTGTGAGCATGCCACTTCACTCCAGCCTGGGCAACAGAGTGAGGCTCTGACTTAAAAAAAAAAAAAAAAAAAAGCTGGGCTCGGTGGCTCAGTCTGTAGTCCCGCGCATTGGGAAGCCGAGGGAGGC
>NW_007064994.1:0-462 GCF_000164805.1 Carlito syrichta
GAATAGAATCGAATGGAACAGAATGCATTGGAATCGAAAGGAATGGAATCGAACTGAATGGAGAGGATTGGAGTGGAATGGAATAGAATGGAATGGAATGGAATGGAATAGAATGGAATGGAAAGGAGAGGAGTGGAATGAAATGTAGAGAATTGGAATGGAATAGTGTGGAATGGTATGGAATGGCATGGAATACAGTAGAATGTAGAGTCATGAATGGAGTGGAGAGGAATGGAATGGAATGTGGTAGATGGAATGGAATGGAATACAGATTAATGGAATGGAATCATTAGAATGGAATGGAAAGGAAAAGAGTCGAGAGGAATGGAACGTAATGAAATTGAATGGCATGGAATGGTATGGAAGGGAATGTAAAGGAATGGAGAGGAATGAATTGGAGAAGAATGGAATGGAAAGGAATGGAGAGGATGGGAACGGAGAGGAAGGGAATGGACAGGAATA
>NW_007064995.1:0-8726 GCF_000164805.1 Carlito syrichta
TACCAGCTGATTTAACTACCTAGCTACCTACCTACAAGTTGCCTAGTGAGCTGAGTTAACTAGGTGACTTAACTAGCTAGCTAGTTGGCTAGTCAGCTGACTTAACTAGCTAGATACCAATCTAGGCAGCTGGCTACCCAGCTGCCTTAACTAGATGACTTAACAAGCTAGCTACCTAGCTAGACTGCTGAATTTACTAGCTGAAATAACTTGATAGCTACCTAACTAGATATCTTGCTAGAAAGCCAACTTAACTAGCTGACTTAACATTGTTGCCAGCTGACATAACTAGCTGACTTAACTAGCTAGCTACCTAGCTAGACAGCTAACGAAACTAGCTTAAATAACTATCTAGCCTGCTGTCTAGCCATCTGAATTAACTAGCTTTTCAACCATCTAGTGAGATGGCTAGCCAACTGACTTCACGAAGTGAATTAACTAGCTATCCAGCTGGTTAGCCACCTGACAACTAGTTGATTAATGAGATTGGAACCTCATCAGCCAGGTGACTTAACTAGCTGACTTAACTAGATATCCAGTCGGATAGCCAGCTGACTTAACTAGTGCTCTAACTCTCTAGCCACCTGGATAGCCAGCTGACTTAACTAGCTGACTTAATTAGCTAACCAGCTGGGTAGCCAACTGACTAAACTAGGTCACTAATTAGCCAGCCAGCTGGCTAGCCAGCTGACTTAACAAGCCCTCTTAACTAGCTGGCCTGTTTTCTAGCCAGTAGAATTAACTAGGTTGCTGCATAGCTATCCAGCTGGCTATCCAGCTGAATTAACTAAGTGACTTATCTAGCTAGCCAGCTGTCGAGCCAGCTGACTTAAGTATCAGGTTACCTAGGGAGCCAGATGGCTAGTCAGCTGACTTAATTCGGTGACTAAACTTCCAAGCCAGCTGGCTAGACAGCTCACAAACTAGCTACCTACCTAGCTAGTATGCTGGTTAGCCAGCTGACTTTAGTAGCTCTCTAGCTCTCTAGTCTCTGGATATCAAGTAACTTAACTAGTTGGCTTAATTAGCTTGCCAACTGGCTAGGCATCAGACTTGACTATGTCACTACATAGCTAGAGAGTTGGCTAGCCAGCTGACTTAACTAACTGTCTTGACTAGCTGTCCTGCTATCTAGCCAGTTGAATTAACTTGCTTGCTACATAGCAGTCAACTAACTTTCCAGCTGAATTAACTAGGTGACTTTTCTAGCTAGTCAACTGTGCATCCAGCTGACTTAACTAGCAAATTACCTAGCTAGGCAGCTGTCTAGTCAGCTGACTTAACTAGGTGACTTAACTAGCTAGCCAGCTGACTAGACAGCTACATAACTAGCTAGCCACCTAGCTACCCAACTGGCTAGCCAGATGACTTAATTGCCTAGCTCCGTAGTTTGCCAGTAGGCTAACCAGCTGACTTAACTAGCTGAATTCACGAAGTAGACAGCTGGATAGCCAGCAGACTTAACTAGCGAGCTACCTAGCTAGACAGATGGATAGCTAGGTGACTTAACTAGCTGACATAACTAGATGCCAGATTATAGCCAGCTGACTTAACTAGCTACCTACCTACTAAGCTTGATGACTTGCAAGCTGTTTTAACTACCTAACTACCTAGCTATCCTCCTGGCCAGCGAGCTGAGTTAAGTAGGTGACCTAACTTGCTAGCCAGCTGGGTAGCCAGCTTACGTAAAGCTAGTTATCTTGCTTGGCTGCTGGCTATCCAGCTGTCTTAACTAACAGACTTAACTAGCTACCCAGCTGACTTAAATAGCTCATTTAAATTGCTGGCTACCTAGAAAGGCTGCTGACTTAACTAGCTGATTCAACTTGCTAGCTACCTAGCTAGCTATCATATAGCTAGTTGACTTAACTAGCTGACTTAACTAGCTAGCTATATGACATATAAAGCTGACTTATCTAGCTAGATGCCTAGCTACCCAGCTGATTTTACTAGCTGAAATAACTAGCGAGCCAGATGGCTACACATCTCATGTAACAAGCTTTTTAACTAGATAGTCAACTGGCTAGACAACTGACTTAACGAGGTGACTTAACTAGTTAGCAAGCTGATTAACCAGCTGGATAAACTAGCAGACTTACCTAACAGGCCAGCTGTTTAACAAGGTGAGTTTATTGCCTAGCTAACTAGCTAGCCAGTAGCATAGCCAGCTGACTTAACTAACTGACTTATGAATTACCTAGCTGGCTGGTCTGCAGATTTAGCTAGGTAGGTACATAGCTAGACATCTATATAGCCAACTGAATTAACTAACTGACATAACCAGAAAGACTGATGGTTAGCCAGCTGACTTAACTTGCTACCTACCTACATTTCCCGCTGGCTTGCCAGCTGATTTAACTACTTCACTATCTAACTAAACTGCTGGCCAGCGAGCTGACTTAACTAGGTGACTAAACTTGCTAGCCAGCTAGCTAGCCAGCTGACTTAACTAGCTAGCTACACTGCTAGACAGCTGGTTTGCCAGCTGATTTAACTTACTGACTTAACTAGCTAGCCAGCTGACTTAACTAGCAGACCTTACTGGCTGGCCAGCTGAATTAACTAGCTGATTTAACCATCTAGCCAGCAGGCTATCCAGTTGACTTAACTAGGCAGCTGCCTACCTAGCTATCAAGCTAGCTAGCTGAATAAACTAGGTGACTTAACAAGCTACCTAGCTGCCATAACTAGCTTACTTATATAGCTAGCTTCCTACCTGGCCTACTGAATTAACTAGCTAAAATATGTAGCTAGATAAATGGCTAGCCATCTGACTTAACTAATTTTTTAACTAGCTAACTAGCTGGACATCCAACTGACTTAATGTGTTGACTTAATTAGTTAGCCTGCCGGTTGCCAGGTGACTTAACTAGCTGACTTAACGTGCCAGGCATCTGGTTGTCAGCTGACTTAACTATCTGACTTAACTTGCTATCCAGCTGGTTGCTAGCTGACTTACCTAGCTGACTTACCCAGCTAGTCAGTTGGCTAGGCAGCTGACTTAACTAGATGGCTTCCTATCTAGCCAACTGGCTAGCCAGCTCACTTAACTTGCTCACTTAAGCTAGCAACCTGGCTTGCCACCTCACTTAACTTGCTAGCTATCAACATAGAAAGTAGGCTAGCCAGTTTACTTAACCAGTTGACTTGAACAACTATCATGCTTGCTAGGAAGCTGATTTATCTAGCTAGCTACATACCTAGACTGCAGGCTCACAGATGACTAAACTTGCTGACGTAACCAGCTAGCCAGTTGGCTTGCAAACTGATTTAAATATCTCGCTATGTAGCTAGCCAGCTGGCTAGCCAGCTGACTTAAGGAGGTGACTTAAGTAGTAGCTACCTAGCTAGCCAGCTGGCTTAAGTAGTTAGCTAACTAGCTAGCTAACTAGTTAGCCAGCTGAATTAAATAGTCAACTAGCTAGCTACCTAGCTAAGAAGCTGACAAATAGTTAGCTGTCTTGCTAGCTAGCTGTCATAATCAGCTAGATAACTAGTTAGCTTAACCTTTATCTAACGTGCTAGCTAAGTGACTTAGTTATTTGACTTATTTAGTTAGCTAATGAGCTGGCTAGCTGACTCAACCAGCTGACTTAACTTATTAACTATCTAGCTTACCATCCAGCTGACTTAACTCGTTAACTAACTTGCTTGTTATCCTAGTCAAGTAGCTGACTCAGCCCATTTGCTAACTAGGTAGCCAGCTGTCTCAACCCACTGAATTAACCTGTTAGTTAACTAGCTAGCAACCTGACTTCCTGCTGACTTAAAACTTTAGCTAATAAGCTAGCTTTCTGTCTTAACCAGCTGACTAAATTAGAAGCTGACTTAAATAGCTGACTTAGCTACCTGACTTAACTACTTAGCTAGCTGAATTAATTGACTGGTATAACTAGTTAGCTAGTTGACTTAACTACCTGAATTAAATAGTTTGCTAACTATGTACTGGCTGAATTACCAGCTGACTTAACTAATTAGCTACCTAGTTAGGTAGCAGATTTAAGTAGCTGACTAAATAGCTAGCTAATTAGTGAGCTAGCTGACTTAGTTAGCTGAGTTAGAATTCTAGCTGTTTAGCTAGCAGACTTAATTAGCTGACTTAACTAGTTGGCTAATGAGACAGCTAACTAATTTAACGAGTTGGTTAATGAGTTAGCTAACTGTTTTAACTAGTTGACAAACGAGTAAATTAGCTTATTTAACTAGTTGGTCAATGAGTTAGCTAGCTGACTTAACTTATTGACTAACAAGTCGACCAACTAGTTAGCTGGTTTAACACATTGGCTGACTACATGGCCGACTTGTTAGCTGGCTTAACAATTTGGCCGATTGGACGGCCGACTAGTTAGCTGGGTCAAATTGTTGACAGATGAGTTGGCCCACTAGTCAGCTTGGTTAACTAGATGGCATGCTGGTTTGCTGAACTAACAATTCAGCCCGTTAGTTGAGCAACTATTTAGTTGGCGTAACTAGTAAGCTTACTAGTTAGCTGAGTTAACTTTACAGCTGACAAGTTGGCCGACCAGCTAGCTTATTGGTTATCTAACTAAACTAGTTGGTTGGCTAGTAGGCTTACCAGTTAGCTGACTTAACTATTTGGACTGCGTGTGAGCTGACAGGTGAGCTGACTTAACAAGTCGGCCAGTGAGTGAGCCGAATTGTCAGCTGACTTAACTAGTCGGCCGGTGAGTAAGCTGACTTGTCAGCTGATTTAACTAGTCAGCCAGCAAGCGAGCTGACCTGTCAGCTGACTTAACTAATCCACGAGTGAGTGAGCTGACTTTTCAGCTGAATTAGTCAGCTGGCGAGTGAGCCAACAGCTCAGAAGACTTAACTAGTCGATCGAAGATTGAGCCTACTGGTAAGCTGAGTTAATTAGTCGGTCTGCCAGTGAGCTGACGGGTGAGCTGCCTTAACTAGTTGACCGGCGAGCAAGCCAACCAGTGAGCTGACTTAACTAGTCGGCTGATGAGGAAGCCGACATGTTAGCTGACCTGTTGGCCTGCGAGTGACCCGACAAGTTATTTGACCTGTTGACTGGCACGTGAGCTGACTAGTTTGCGAACCAGATGGCAGGCAAGTGAGCCGGCTAGTTAGCTGACCTGATGGAAAGCAAATGATTCCACTAGTTAGCTGAAAAGCTAGCTGAGTTGCTAGTCAACTAGTTAGATAAACAACTAGCTGATTTGATATCTGATTTAACTAGCTAGCTGATTAGCTAGCTGGCTATCAAGCTGACATAACTTGCTACCAAAAAAGCTATCTAGCTGTCTAACTAGATAACTTAATTAGCTTGTTAACTGGGTAATTAGCTGACTAGCTGACTTAACTACCTAGCTGAATATCTAGCTGAATGCTAGCTGACTTAACTAGCTAGCTGACTAGCAATATGACGAGCTAGCTGACATAACTAGGTAGTTAAATAGTTAGCTTACTTGCTAGCTGACTTAAATAGAAACCTGGCTAGATAGCTGACATAACTAGTTGACCAGCTAGTTGGCTGGATAGCTGGCTAGCCAGCTGACTTAACTAACTAGCTACCTGGTTGGCTAGATGGCTAGCCAGCTGTCTTAACTAGCTAGCTACCTGGGTGGCTAGCTGGCTAGGTAATCAGCTAGTTAGCTAGTGGGGTGACCAACTGGATAGCTAGAGAGCTTAAATAGCCAGCTGATGGCTGGACAGTCAAATGGACAGCCGGTTTAACTAGCTGACCACCTACCTGACCAGCCTGCTAACCAGCCAGCTTACATTGCCAGCCACCTAGCTAGCCAGCCGGCTATCTAGCTGACTTAACTAGCTGACTTAACTAGATAGACATCTGGCTAGCCATCTGGCTTAACTAGCTAGCTACCTAGCTAGGCACATGGGTAGCCACTTGAATTAAGTAGCAGAATTAATGTGCTAGACAGATGACTAGACAGCTGACTCAACTAGGTGACTGAACTCGTTAGCCATCTGGCTAGCCAGCTGATTTAACTAGCTTACATCACTAGCTAACCAGGTGGCTAGCCAGATGACTTAACTAGTTAGCTACATACATTTCCCGCATGCTTTCCAGGTGACATAACTATCTAGCTAAGTAGGTATTCAGGTGTCCAACGAGCTGACAACTAGGTGACCTATCTAGCTAGCCAGCTTGCTAGCCAGCTTACTTAATTAGCTGGCTTAACTAGCTAGCCAGCTGACTTAACTAGCTGAATTCACTAGATAACTACCTAGCTAGCCAGCTGACTTTACTAGCTGAAATAACAAGCTAGGGACCTAGCTAGCTATCTAGCTAGCTAGCTGACTTATCTAGCTGACTTAATTAGTCAGCTAGCTGACATAACAAGCTTATTTATCTAGCTAATTACCTAGCTAACCAGCTGAATTAACTAACTGAAATAACTAGCTAGCCAGCTGTCTAGTCATCTGACTTAACTAGCCATTTAACTAGCTATTGAGTTGGCTAGTTAACTGTCTTAACGGGGTGACTTAACTAACTAGTCAACTGGTTAGTCAGTTGTCTTAAATTGTTGATTAATGAACTAGGCCACCTACCTGAATCAGCCTGCTTACCAGCCAGCTTATCTTGCCAACAACTTAGCTAGCCAGCTGGCTATCTAGCTGACTTAACTAGCTGACTTTACAAGTAGATATCTAGCTAGTCAGCCGGCTTAACTAGCTAGACACCTAGCTAGCCAGCCGGCTATCCAGCTCACTTAACTTGCAGAATTAACTAGCTAACCAGCCGGCTAGCCAGTAGAATTAATTGGCTAGCTACCTAGCTAGACAGGTGGCTAGCCAGCTGACTTAAGTAGCTGATTAGCCAGCTAACCAGCAGGCTAGCCAACTGACTTAACTAGCTAGCTACCTAACTACACAGATGGCTAGCCACTTGAATTAGCTAGGTGACTTAACCAACTAAACTTGTTAGCCAACTGGCTATTCAGCTGTCTTAACTAGCTGATATCAGTAGATAGTCAACTGTCTAGCCAGCTGACTTAATTAGCTAGCTATCTATGTATCCTGATGGTTTGCCAGCTGACGTAAATACCTAGATATCTACCTATCCAGCTGACTAGCGAGTTGACTTAACTAGGTGAGTTAACTAGCTATCCAGCTGGCTAGTCAGCTGACTAAATTAGTTGGCTACACAACTAGGCATCTGGCTAGCCAGCTGACTTAACTAGCTGACTAACTAGCTAGCTCCCTAGATAGCATGCTGAATTTACTACCAGAAATAAGTAGATAGCTACCTACCTAGCTATCTAACAAGCTAGCTGAGTTAACTAGTTGACTTAACTAGCTAGCTAGCTGACATAACAAGCTGACTTAGCTAGGTTCCTTGCTAGTCAGCTGACTTAACTAACTTAAATAGCTAACTACCCAGCTGTCTAGCCATCTGAATTAATTAGCTTTTTATCTAGTTAGCAAGCTGCCTAGCCAACTGACTTAACAAGGTAACATAACTAGCTAGCCAGATGGCTAGCCAGCTGACTTAACTAGATAGCTGCCATGATCGGCAGCAGGCTAGCCAGCTGTCTTAATTAACTGATTTAACTAGCTAGCCAGCTGACTTAACTAGCTGACTTAAATATATAGCTACTTAGCTTGCCAGCTGATTTAACTAGCTGACTTAACTATATAGCTACCTAGCTTGCCAGCTGATTTAACTAGCTGACTTAACTAGTTGGCAACCTAGCTTGCCAGCTGATTTAACTAGCTGACTTAACTAGCTGGCAACCTAGCTAGCCAGCTGGCTGGCCGGTCACTTAACTAACTGATTTAACCAGCAAACCAGCTGGCTAGCCAGCTGACATAACTAACTGACTTTAGCAAGCCAGCCAGCTGGCCTGCTGAAGTAACTAGCTGACTTAACCAGCAAACCAGCTGGCTAGGCAGCTGACTAAAGTAGCTAACTACCTAGCTTGCCAGCTGGGAAGCCAGCTGAATTAATTACCTGACTTCCCAACCAACCAGGTGGCAAGCCAGCATACTTAACTAGCTTGCTACCTATCTAGCCAGATGGGTAGCAACTGACTGAACTAGTTGACTTCACCAGCTAGAAAGCTGAGCACCAGGTGACTCAACTAGCTGATGTAACTAGTTAGCCAGGTGGTTAGAGGGATAACTTTACTAGCACTCTACATAGCTAGCTAGCTGGCTAGCCAGCTAACTTAACTAACTGTCTTAATTAGCTAGACTGCTGGCTAGCCAACTGACTTAACTAGCTCACTACCTAGCTAGCCAGCTTCAAGTCAGCTGACTTAACTAACTTACTTAAACAGCTGGTCTGCTTTCTAGTGAGCTGAATTAACCAGGTTGATATACAGCTAAACAGCTGGCTAGCAACCTGACTTAACCAGTCGACTTAACTAAGTAGCCAGCTGTCTAGCCCGTTGATGTAATTAGCCAGCTACCTAGATATCTGAATTAACTAGGTGACTTAACTATATAGCCAGTGGGATAGACTGTTGACTTAACTATCTAGCTACCTAACTAGCCAGTTGTCTAGCCAGCTAATTTAACTAGGTGACTTAACTAGCTAGCCAGCTAGCTAGCTGGCTAACCTAACTGCCTAGGTACCTAGC
Source organism: Carlito syrichta (assembly GCF_000164805.1). Lineage (NCBI taxonomy): Eukaryota > Metazoa > Chordata > Mammalia > Primates > Tarsiidae > Carlito > Carlito syrichta. Next base: position 8,574 of record NW_007064995.1, read on the forward strand.
TATCCAGCTGGATAGCTATCTGACTTAACTAGCTAGCTACCTGCATAACCTGCTGGCTTGCCAGCTGATTTAACTACTTAGCTACCAAGCTAGCCAGCTATTGAGATGACTTAACTAGGTTATTTAACTAACTAGTTATGTGGTTTGCCAGTT
>NW_007064996.1:0-453 GCF_000164805.1 Carlito syrichta
TCTTAGATTCCTGGAAGACAAAGGAGTATTTAACTTGAAAAAATAAACTCTCTTCCCTTCCGTGATTTGAACTGGCTGGCATTAAAATATCTTCCTAGCTTAAGGGTACTGGGGCTGTGTATTTTTTATTTCGCGAATTAATGTGAACCAGAGTACTTGTGAGTGACCTTTAAAGCACCCTGCCCCCACTAGCCGCAGGCCGTGTAACTCTCCAGAGCCTGTGTCCCGAGGCTTTGCGGCCATGAATTATTAAAGAGCAGGACAATTATAATTCAAGTAATAGGATCAGAGATTCCCCTTACTACTTCATTTGGAGTTGGTGCTGGTGGAGCTTAAAGGAGTTCCCAGGGAAGGACTCAAACACAGGGTGGCGGCCTTCAACAGTGTCCTAGGGCACCCACTGCAATGTCCAGGCCTAGAGAGGTGAGGCAGTTTACCCAGCAAGGGGGAGAA
>NW_007064997.1:0-452 GCF_000164805.1 Carlito syrichta
GAGAGAGAGAGAGAGAGACAAGCCAGTTCTCCAGGTGTAACCTGTGTGTGTGACTAAAATCTTTCCTTATTGACCTAAAATAGGATAAAGTCAATGTATAAGGGGTGGTGGGTATGATGTGTGCTTGGATGGGAAAGAAAAGCTACATTGACCTATAGGAGATTGTTTTTAATTGGAATCCATTTAAACTTAAAACAGTTATGAAAATCAAGGTGAAGAACATGAAACTGTTTCTGTATTCACTTTATTTTGAAAGAGCTGTGTCTTAGGTGAAAGTTAGGACCAACAAGATTAAACTCTATCCACAGCCTGTATGTTAACGTCTAAGTTTAACTGGTCTACATGTAAATAGATTGGAACTATTAGAACATAAAGGGTGTCTGGCTGTGTTTCCAACTCTTACATCTCCTTACACTTTCAAACTTTGGCCTTTCAGTTCTTTTTGCTCCATA
>NW_007064998.1:0-475 GCF_000164805.1 Carlito syrichta
ATATAGGAAGCACTTAGTTTATGAACTTTATTTTTAGAGACAGGATCTTGCACTGTTGCCCAGGCTGAAGTGTAGTGGTGCAATTATAGTTCACTGCAGCCTTCAACTCCTGGGCTCAAGCGATTCTCTTGCCTCGGCCTCCTGGGCAATTGGGACTATAGATATGTGCCACCATGCCCAATTCATTTTTTAAAAAATTGTTTGGAGAGGCTGGGTCTTGTTGTGTTGCCCAGGTTGATCTTGGGACTCCTGCCCTCAAGCAATCCTCCTGCCTCAGTTTCCCAAAGTGCTGGGATTACAGGCATGAGTCATGGCATCCAGTCCTGGACAACTTTCTTTATTCTGCCTTTGTCTGATAAAGATATACAACACCAGAACTTTTTGCTTTAAGCATTTTCTTTTTCTTTTTTTTGAGTTGGAGTCTCACTCTGTCGCCCAGACTGGAGTGCAGTGGCATGCTCCCGGCCACCGCAGC
>NW_007064999.1:0-450 GCF_000164805.1 Carlito syrichta
CTAAAAACCTCCCAAAATGTTCCACCTTTCAACACTGTTGCATTTGGGATTAAGTTTCAACGTGAATTTTTTCTAAGGGACAAAATATTAAAACCATAGCAGTAACTAGAATCTTTAGTTTGAAGGTGAACATACAATGTTCATAGCTCCCTACTCCCCTCCCCTTGGTACCATTGATTTTTAGGTAAAAAGTTGCTTCAGATGTTATATGCACACATTCTTCATTTATTTCTTAAAAAAAAAATCTATTTAAACTTTCATGTTACCATCAAAAGACTTTTTAAAGTTGATTTTATAAGCAATTTAGGAATTATTAATAAATTTAAGTCTTGGTATACTGCTCATTATCTATTTTTACCTAATAATTTCTTTTTGTCATTTTGATAAATTTTTTTCTGAGCATATGAAAAGAATATACTAGCCAGATGTAGTGGCTCATGCCTGCAATCC
>NW_007065000.1:0-713 GCF_000164805.1 Carlito syrichta
AGCGGCCACTGCACTCCAGTCTGGGTGACAGAGTGAGACTCCAACGCAAAAAAAAAAAAGTAGAAGACCAAGCAGGCGTAGGGAAGAACAAGGGGGGTGGCAACAAGTTGTGGCGACTCCCGCCTCCCACGCCCGTGTTCCCGTGTGGAACCTTGGGGAGTCTAGTCATCCTAAATGCAGGCCTAGCTTTCCAGGTTATACACAACTAGGGTTGCCTTAGCAAAGTACCATTCACGGAGGGCCTGAACCAGCAGACACGTGTTCTCTCAATCTGGAGACCAGAAGTTCAAAGTCAAGGTGTCGGCATAGGTGGTTCCTTCTAAGGGATGTGAGGGAAGGATCTGTTCCAAGTAGTGTCAGTGAGGGCCAGCAGACCACTGGAAGACAGGAGAGACCTGGTGTTCAGTCCTAAAATGCCACTTATTGGCCTTGTGATTGAGCAGTCTCCTTGCCCTCTCTGGGTCTCAGTCTGTCTGTAAAATAGGAGATTGAGCACCAGAGACTTAAAAAACTAGCTGTGGCCGGGCTCGGTGGCTCCGCTTGTAATCCCAGCGCTTTGGGAGGCCGAGGTGAGTGGATTGCCTGAGCCTATGAGTTTGAGACCACCCCGGGCAACTTGTCGAGACCTCATCTCTACAATAAATAATAATTTAAAAAGTGAGCTGGGCATGGTAGTACACGCCTGTAGTTCCAGCTACAAGGAAGGCTGAGGC
>NW_007065001.1:0-648 GCF_000164805.1 Carlito syrichta
AACTAGCTAGCTGAATAGTTAGCTGACTAGCTAGCTGATTTAACTAGCTAGCTGGATAGCTAGCTGACAAGTAGCTGACTAGCAAGTTGGTTGGAATGCTGGCTAGCCAGCTGACTTAACAAGCTAGCCAAGTGTTTGGCTACACAGCTAGTCATCTTACTTAACTAGCTAACTACCTGTCTGGCTAGTTGGCTAGGGAGACAGCTAGCCAGCTAGTGGGCTGAATAGCTGGCTAGCCAGCCAGCTTAATTAGGCAGCCTGCTGTCAGGACACTTGGATAGCCAGCCGGATTAACTAGCCAGCCACCCTGATGGACAGCTGGCTATCCAGCCAGCTTAACTAGCTGGCCACCTACCTGACAAACCTGCTAACCAGCTGGCTTAACTTGCCAGCCACCTAGCTAGCCAGCCGGCTAACTAGCTGACTTAACTAGCAGACTTAACTAGATAGCCATCTGGCTAGTCAGTTGGCTTTACTAGCTAGCCACCTAGCTAACCAGTAGTCTAGCCAACTCAATTAACTCACTGACTTAACTAGGTAGCCAGCTGGCTTGCCAGCTTACTTAATTAGCTAGCTACCTAACTAGCCAGTTGGCTAGCCAACTGAGTTAACTAGCTGACTTAACCAGGTAGCCAGCTGGGTAGTCAG
>NW_007065002.1:0-905 GCF_000164805.1 Carlito syrichta
GACTCCGGCTGGCATGTGCTTTCTTAAATGTCCAACCTGCTTGACCGTCAGCGAAGATTTATTAGACTTTTAGTTGCCGGTGTTACTGCATTGGTTACTCTGATTGCAGCAGTCACTGTTTCAGCATGACTTTGACTCAAGAAATGCACACTACTCAGTATGTGGGCAATCTGGCTAAGAACATTTCCACTGCTCTATCCAGTCAAGAAGCCACTGATGTTAAATTGGAGGCATGACTCAATGCATTGGAACAAACGGTCTTGGTTCTTGGAGACCAGGCTGCTGCTTTAAAGACCTGGGTTATGTTATGATGTCATGCAGAGTTCCAATGGATTTGTGTAACCTCTAAGTCTTATGATTCTGAATGGCTTTGGGATCTGGTTAGTAATCATTTGCTGGGAATTTGGTCTTCTAATAATGTTTCTTTGAATATTGCTCAATTACTTCAAGATATTATAAATATTTCTCCAGCGGGGTCACCTTTATTGCCTGCTAGCTCATTGGCTAATGATATTCTTGGCAAAATTAAGTAGTTGCTATTGTCACATAGCTTATGGTCTACAGTATATTCTTTAATAGCATTGGGAGTGCTGAATTTGATTTTACTGTTTTGTCTCCCATCCTACATCCGGGCAGGAGGATATGCCATCAGAGAGCTCCAAGTAGAAGTCCATAAACTGTGCTTAAAAGAAAAGGAAAAGGAGGAGATGAAGGAAACCAGAGCATAAGCTGTCAAGGTCCTTAAGCTTCTTGGCTTGTGTTCAAGGAACCAAGCCTATATTTCCTTTGTCTCCCTTGACATTTGGTTGCTATTACCTGGATAGCAGAGTGGCGCCATGCCTAGTCCAGAGGCTGTCTGTTTTAAGGGATTGCCTTTCTTTTAAGTTAGCATAGACTTTAAGATA
>NW_007065003.1:0-448 GCF_000164805.1 Carlito syrichta
GCTAGCAAGGTAGCCAGTTAAGTCAGCTTGTTATGTCAGCTAGCTAGCTAGTGAAGTCAGTTAGTTAAGTCGGTTAGCTAGCTAGATAGCTAGGTCGGTATCTAGTTATTTATTTCAGGTAATAAAGTCAGCTCGCTCTCTGGGTAGCTAGCTAGTTTAGTCAGCTAGTTAAGTCAGCTGGCTAGTTAGGTAAGTCAGCTAGTTAAATCAGGTGGCTAACCAGTTGCCTAGCTGTGTAGTCAACTAGTTTAGTCAGCTGGCTAGTCAGATGGCTAGCTAGTTACGTCAACTAGTTAAGTAAACTCACTAGTCAGTTGGATAGCTAGGTAGTTAGGTACTTAATCAGCTGGCAATCTAGCGGGATACATAGGTAGCTAGGTAATAAGGTCAGCTGGCTAGCCAGCTGGCTATCTACTGATGTTAGCTAGTTAAGTCAGCTGGCTAGTCA
>NW_007065004.1:0-600 GCF_000164805.1 Carlito syrichta
TCTGGTTTCCCTTCTGCCCCGTGAGCACCTTGCTACTTGCCTTGCTACTGCCCCCGTGCAGCCCCAGGTGATACTGCAGGGTGGTGGCCTCAGGACTAATGGTGTTGGCAAAGGTCCTTCCTCTCAGCTACTCCTGTCACCATCCCAGTGGGGAGGGAAGAAGGCCCTGTTATCACCAGAAAGGAGTGGGAGTCCTGTCCCCACACTAGCTGAGGCAGAGGGTGGGGGGCCTTGTGGCAGTGAGGTAAGGTCCAAATCCAGGCCCCCCGCTCACCCTGTTCCCACGGATTGGGGGCCCTGTGACAGTGTGGGGAGGGCAGAATTCAGCCCCCACTCAACTTTTGCTGGAGGAGTGTGGACAGGGCCACAGTTCTCTCTGTGGGGTTTGGGTGGAATAGAGTAGTTATGATGTCCTGCAGGGCTGTTGCTCCCTTGTCTTTTGGCTGGAGAGGGCAGGCTCATCTTGAGCCTTCTTTGGTCGGAGTCCATGGCCATTGGTGGGCTACCAGCTTCTCCAGCACCAGTTGGGAGGCATGAGGTGAGAGGAGAACCCATGGGAACTTGCTGCCAGGCCTGTCCTTGACCTTGAGCTCCCTGCCC
>NW_007065005.1:0-549 GCF_000164805.1 Carlito syrichta
CATAACCCATTGGTTCACTATCTAGCTTGCTGTCTTAACCAGCTGACTAATTTAAAAATCTGACTTAACTAGCTCACTTAGATAGCTGATTTAACTATTTAGCTAGCTGACTTAACTGGTTGACTTAACTAGTTATCTAGCTGACTTTACCTGAATCAAATAGTTAGAGAACTATTTAACTAGCTGAATAACTAGCTGATTTAATACTTAGCTAACTAGCTGATTTAATACTTAGCTAAGTAGGTAGCAGAATTAAGTAGTTGACTTAAATATTTGGCAATTTAGTAAGCTAGCTGACTTAGCTAGCTAGCAAGTGAACTAGGTGACATAGGTACCTGACTTAACTAGTTGGATAATGAGATAGCTCGTTGACTTAACAAGTTGGTTAATGAGTTGGCTAACTGCTTTAACTCGTTGGTAAACGAGTTATCTAACTGTCTTAACTAGTTGGTTAACGAGTTAGAATGGTGATTTAAGTTTTGGCTGACAAGTAGGGGGACAACTTAATAATATAACATGTTGGCTGACTACTCGGCCGACTTGTTACCT
>NW_007065006.1:0-735 GCF_000164805.1 Carlito syrichta
GGACTGGCAGTTGAGGGAAACTGCTAGGGGAGGGAGGGCATGCCTCATCAATAAGGGCACCTGCATGATCAATGTTGGTATACCTAACCCTGAATTGTACCCCACATCTTTATAACAAATAAATAAATTTTTTTTAAAAAGACGCAAACACTCTGGTCGCCCACAGGCATCCTGTACCAGCGGCCTGAGTTTTAAGGATCCTCCTGGGGATTCTGATGCAGATTCGAGTGTGAGGACCAGGGCAGGAAGAGGTGTGGGGCCCACACGCTGCGGGCACTCTGGAAGCCTCCGGCCCATCCCAGCCCAGCGGGATTTTAAACGTAACGGGCTCTCCCTATGCTGAGGTTAAAGAAGCGAAATCACAGAGAGGCACTGAACCCAGTTCCTTCCTAATACACGAACACAGGAACAGTTCCAGAAAGTGCGAAAGCGGTTATAAGAAAAAGGAGACTTCCTTCCCACCATGGGCTCCAGACTTGCCCCCACCCCCAGAGGCTGCTGCTGCAGGAAGCTTTGTGCGGGCCAGGGCACCAGGGCTCACACCTGAAGTCACAGCATGTTGGAAGGCTGAGGTGGGAGGATTGCCAGAACCTGGGAGTTTGAGACCAGCCTGGGCAACATAGCAAGACCTCATCTCTAAAAAAAGAAAAGAAAACAGCCGGGCTCGGTGGCTCCGCCTGTCATCCCAGCACTTTGGGAGGCCGAGGTGAGTGGATTGCCTGAGCCCGTGGGTTT
>NW_007065006.1:755-1729 GCF_000164805.1 Carlito syrichta
ACTCAAAAAAAAAAAAAAAAGCTTCATGCAGGTTTTTCCAAAGTCCTGTGAATACACACCCACATGCATCTGTATCCTCTCAACACAGACACACTTGGAAGCAGACAACAATTTTATACCTTGACTGTTTCCGCTCTTGGACGGTATACAGTGGCACTCATACAAGTCTACCTGTCTGCGGCAGGGCATCGTCTGAGGATGTAATAATTTACTGGGCCAATACCCTGTGGATGGTCATTTCGGTCTTTGCTTTTAGGCACAACACTGTGTTTATGATCCTTCTACGTACATCTTTATATACAAATGGCCAAATGTTGAGGTTTCCAGACTTTGGGGTTTTATAGGGACATTTGAAGGGGAAAAAAAAGGCAATACCCCTTAAGACCGTCTCTGATTCAAAAAGTAAAATCATTTCAATGCCTAAATCTAGAAAAGGCAAGATAAAAACAACCGATTAGCCAGACGTGGTGGCTCACGCCTGTCATCCCAGCACTCTGGGAGGCAGAGGCGAGAGGATTGCCTGAGCCCAGAGGTTCGAGACCAACCTGGGCAACTTGGCAAGGCCTCATCTCTATAATAAATAAACAAATAAAAATTATCCGGGTGTAGTGGTGCATACCTGTACTCCCAGCTACTTGGAAGGCTGAGGCAGGAGGATCGCCTGAGCCCAGCAGGTCGACCCTGGAGTGACCGAGAGCATGCCACAGCACTCCAGCCTGGGCAACAGAGTGAGACTCCAACTCAAAAAAAAAAAAAAAGAAAAACCCAACAAAGATTAAAAGCAACGTTTTGCAGACGTTTCACTTGTGACCACAAATCTGCAGCCACTCCCCCAGGGTCTTGTCTCTGACACGGTCCTTCAAAGGAAGACAGGGAAACAGGATCAAAAGCGTGCCCAAACTCCACACACACACACACACACACACACACCCCAAGGTTGCCATTTCTTTTTTTTTTTTTTTTTTTTTTTTTTT
>NW_007065006.1:2068-3090 GCF_000164805.1 Carlito syrichta
AGATTTATTTATTGTAGAGATGAGGTCTCGCTGCCCAGGCGGGCCTCGAACCCGCGGGCTCAGTCAATCCACTCACCTCAGCCTCCCAAAGGTGCAGGATTACAGGCTGAGCCACCAAGCCCGGCTAAGGTTGCCATTTCATAAGAGGAGTCCCTCCTTCTGCCTAGCCACTGCTGGCCGTCACCCTGCCCATATTTCCCAGGCTTTCCTGATTGCATCCAGGTGCTTGGGAAGGCTATTCTGGGTTTTCTTTTTCTCTCTTTTTTTTTCTTTTTTTGAGTTGGAGTTTCACTCTGTCATCCAGGCTGGAGGACAGTGGCATGCTCCTGGCCACTGCAGCCTTGATCAGCTATGCTCAGGGCATCCTTCTGCCTCAGCCTTCCGAGTAACTGGAACTACAGGTGCATGCTACCAGGCCCAGCTAGTTTTTTGATTTATGGTAGAGATGAGGTCTCGCCACGTTGCCCAGGCTGATCTCGAACCCATAAGCTCAGGCAGTCCTCTCACCTCGGCCTCCCAAAGTGCTGGGATTATAGGCGTGAGCCACCATGCCCGGTTGTATCCTGGGTTTTCAAAGCACTTGCTAGCAGATGTTCACCAGCCTGCAGCAGGTCAGCAGCCTGCTCAGCCCTATTAAATGCCTATCACTCTGCAATTCGATGGCAATTCAGTGGTCCGGGAAACAGGACGGAAAACAGGATGGAGCCATCTGGGTCTGGACTTGCCCACCCTCGACGGGCATGTGGGCAAGTGCGCTTGCTCCCAACTCCGTGCTCACCAATGCCCGGCCACGCTCATTCCCACTCGGGGCTGGTGACCCAGTGACGGCACCACACTCAGCCACTGCCTTTTACCCTCACCAGGAAACGGAGGGCAGGGAGGGGCAGCCGGGGGGCTCTGAGGCCCAGCCTGTTTCCTGGGTTGAGGATGGATCCTGCATGGGGCACCATAGCCAGGCGGCCCGACGGGAGGGAGTGGGCGTCCTCTGGCCTGGAGACCCGGCCTGTCGGCCGGCCTGCCGG
>NW_007065006.1:3203-11476 GCF_000164805.1 Carlito syrichta
GCCACTGCACTCCAGTCTGGGCAACAGAGTGAGACTCCAACTCAAAAAAATAAAAAAGAATCCAGGGGCTAATCTAGGACACCCACTGAACAGAGCCATCCCCGACCCTGGGGCTCAGGTCTTATGCAGCTTCAGAGGCCGCTACCCTGAGACACACAAGCTTTGAAGGCACGTGCGGTCGGCTGCCTCTGCGGGCTGCCCTCAGCCGGGCACTCTGGAATTTCATGGGGCGCTCACACCAGCCTGACACCCAGGTTACACCCACACCTGCGGGTTTGGGTGCTCTGGCAGACAGGGCTCAGGTGCCCAGGGTTTCAGAGCCTGGCAGCATTGAGAGCCACTGGCATGCCACTGTGGGCTGTTGCCATATGGGCGGGAGCTTGGAAAGACATAGGGTCTCACGGCACTGACAAACGGGTAGCTTTGAGAGGCTGCGAGTTGCCCAGCTCCTAGGAACCTTCCCTCTTTGGGGCCACTTGTTTGTGCTCTGGGGTGCATGGCTCAGATCTCCCCCAAGAGAAAGTCTGGCGTTGTCCCTGCTCCCTGCCAGCTTCACAACTGGGTGCCCAGCACCCCAAAGAGCCCCCCCTTTGAGGTTTTGCTCTGCAGGCCAAGGCTTCCCCACCCCGCCCTGCCTCCCCTTCTGCTTTCCCGGTGTCTGACGCTCAATGTGAGTGACAGGCCTTCACTACATGCTGCTGTCCAGTCCCTGACCTGGCAAGGCACCACCCTCAGAAAATCACGGGCACATCTGACTTCCGCTCGGCTGCTGAATCTGCTTCCCATGGACGGGAACTGGCACAGAGTTCAAGTGGCTTCACTGCAGGCCTGTCCCCAAATATAAGAATAGGAAAGAAACACATGACAGTTGTCCTCTGTCCTCATACGTGGGCCTAAAGTTCCACCCCGGGCAGTACTCCTTCCCCAGTGTCCCCACCTCCCTCCTTCCTCTCTCTCTCTCTCTTTTTAGAAACAGGATCTTGCTATGTTGCCCAGGCTGATCTCAAACTCCTGGCCTCAAGTGATCCTCCCACCTCGGCCTCCCAAAGTTCTAGGATAACAAGCACAAGCCACTGAGCCCAACCTTCTCCTTTTTAAGGTTTCTTCTTTCTGGGGTCTTCTCACCAGTGTGTCTCTCTGATGTGAATAGAACTCACCACCCCGTCAGAACTCTAAGGATCTGGGAGCACGCCCCTCTCTCCTTTTCCCCTTCCATCAACCTTACTTGGAAGTCCAGAGAAAGCCATGCAGGCAGGCTTGCTCACCTTTCTGGCCCCACCAACAGACAGCAGCTCAGAGAGGACGTTCCCTTCCCGTCGGAACTCACTTGTCGTGTTACCACTAAGTATCCCTTAGTTGTGTGCAAAAATGGAAGTACAGGAACCCCTGGCCATTTGCATGGAAGAAGAAGGCCCTGGACCACACACTTTCGAGAACAGCCCAGGACACTGTCTCTCCCGTGTCAAGCCCCGATCCCATCTGCCCCTCCTTGAGCAGTCCTTGAAGATCACCATGGCCAGCCAGGCATGGTGTCTGATCCCAGCACTTTGGGAGGGGGAGGCCAGAGGATTGTCTGAGCCCACAGGTTCAAGACCAGCCTGGGTAACTTGGCAAGACCTCGTCTCTTCAATACATCAAAAAATTAGCCAGGTGTGGTGGCGCCCGTCTGTGATTCCAGTTACTTGGAAGGCTGAGGCGGAAGGATCACCTGAACCCAGCAGGTTGAGGCTGCAGTGGCCATGAGCGTGTCACTGCACTCCAGCCTGGGCAACAGAGTGAGACTTCAACACACACACACACAAAAGGCTGGGCACGGTGACTCAGTCTGTAATCTCAGCACTTTGAGAGGCCAAGCCAAGAGGAATGCCTGAGTCCACGGGTTTGAGACCAGCCAGGGCAACCTGGTGAGACCTTGTCTCTACAATAAATCGCAAAAATTAGCCGGGCATGGTGGCGCATCCCTGTAGTTCCAGCTACTTGGAAGGCTGAGACGGAAGGATTACTGGAGCCCAGCAGGTCGAGGCTGCTGTGGCAGGGAGTATGCCACTGCACTCCAGTCTGGGCAACAGAGTGAGACTCCAACTCAGAAAAAAAACAGGAAAGAAAATGACCACAGCCACAGATGACCAGGCCTCCAGCCATGACCCAGGGTGCAGGTCAGTGTCTCAGCCCCAGGCTGGGAGATTGGGGTCACTTGTCCTGCCACCCTGCCACCTCCTTCCTTGCCACCCATAGCCATGTGGACCCAGCTCTGCTGCACCAGCGAGCCATGGGCCCACGTAGATTCCAGGCAAATCCCCGCCAGGAAGCACAAATCCACCGTCAGCCCGGCCAGACAGAGGCCACTGGGCACTGACGACAGACAAGGAAGCGAGGGGAACTTCCTCCAGCCCCAGAAAGACACTTGACGCCTCGGAGAAGGGGAACACATGCCCCAGCACACACACGATGGAGGCCGCGGCCTTGGAGCAACCGGGCAGACGGTTTTCTCTGCTGGGACTTGGAGTTCCTGAGGTTCTTCCAATCCCTCCCCAGTCCCGCCTTGGAGATAGCAGTCTCAGCCCCTCTTCAGCCTTGAGGTGGAAAACAGGAAGTGACAGTGGCCTCCACTTTCGAGGCTGCCTTGTTGATGACTCTGGGGCTGGGTGACAGTGCTATCTGGCCAAGTTCGTGACTCAGGATGACGCCTCTGATGCTTTCCTGGCCTGTGTGGATCTTAGGTTACATGCTGACAGAGAGGAGAAAAGACCCTCCCATTCAGCTGTGTGCTGCTTTCTTTTTTTCTTTTTCTTTGCGGGGGGAGTTGGAGTCTTGCTCTGCCACCCAGACTGGAGAGCAATGGCACGCTCCCAGCCACCACAGCCTTGACCCACTGGCCTCAGGCAATCCTTCTGCCTCAGTCTTCCTACTGGAACTACAGGTGTGCGCCACCACACCCAGCTAATTTTTTGATTTATTGTAGAGATGAGGGCTCATCAAATGGCCCAGCCTGCCTCGAACCCGTGGGCTCAGGCAATCCTCTCACCTCGGCTTCCCAAAATACTGAGATTATAGGCACAAGCCACCACGCCCGGCTGCATGCTGCTTTCAAATCCCTATTTCTTTGAAAGTTCATAGGAATCTTGTGCAGAAGGGGCCCCCTGATTCCTCAGGTGTGAACGCACAGGCTCAGAGAGGTACAATAACTTGCCCAGGGTCACACGGGTGATCAAGGACAGGGGTAGCCCCACAGTGTGGGCGTCCTGGGCCTAAGTGAAGTCAACGGCTTGGAGGCCCCCAGGACAGATCAAAAGGGTTTTCCAACAAAGTTCTATTCTTGGTGCAAACGTGGATTTGTGGCGATTTCACAACGCATTAACACAACGCGCACGAATGGCACACATGCGGTGCCCAGCGCCCTTCTGAGCCCTTCTCCAGGGTGACCCACAGTTCTGGGAGGCAAGGTCAAATATTATGCAAATACGACATACAAGGAAACCAAGGCACAGACAGGTGGGCGGACTCGCTGGAGACGCCCACAAAGGCCGAGCTGGGGGTCACACCTGGGCCCTGGATGCCAGAAGCAGTGTCCTTGGCCGCTGCCCAGTCGCACAGAGAGATGGGCAGCTTAGAACAGGAGTGGGTGGGGCCTGTGTGCAGGATCAAAGCTCCCTGATGTGTAGGTCAAAAGTCCCATGTCTGCAGCACGGGATGGCTCGTTGTAAAGTGCTCACCACCGACCAGAGGCATCAGGGCCTCGGGGTAGAGAGACGGGCCACAGAGCCAAACGACAAATGTGTCCAAGGGCTAGTGATTTCACCGGCCTGGCGTTCCCCATCTGTTAAATGGGGATGGCAAGCCCTGCCTCACTTTGTGTGTGCCAAATGAACAGGCGTGACCTAGGGCCGGTGATTACTAGCCTCAGTTTCCCCATCTGTAACACGGTGATGGTAACACCTACCTCACATTGTGTGAGCCAAACAAACAGGTGACCTAGGGCTGGTGATTTCACCACAGGCTTCATTTCACCAAGGCTCGGAGATGACAGCTGCCAGGCCCCAGACCACCATCTAGTGAGTAGCAGATCTGCGAGTCAAGGACATACCGACTGCTTTCTGTGTGCCTCAGTTTCCCATTTGTAACACGGTGATGGTGATACCAACCTCACAGTGTGTTAGCCAAACAAACGGGTGACCCAGGGCCGGTGATTTCACTGGCCGCAATTTCCCCATCTGCAGCCCAGTGATGGGGATGCCTACCTCACAGTGTGTGTACGAAACAATGGGACTCTCAAAACAGTGCCAGGTCTTCCCAAGGGCTCAGCAAAGGTCTGCTCTTCAGTCCCGTTCTTCTGTTCCATTCCACGTGCCCCGCCCAGCTGCTGCTGGACCCTCTTTGAAAGAGGTGAGTGGATTGCCTGAGTCGGCGGGTTCGAGACCCGCCTGGGCAGCGAGACCTCATCTCTACAATAAATCAAAAATCAGCCGGGCGTGGTAGCGCGCGCCTGTAATTCCAGCTACTCGGAAGGCTGAGGCGGAAGGATCGCCGGAGCCCAGCAGGTCGAGGCTGCGGTGGCCGGGAGCGGCCACTGCACTCCAGTCTGGGCGACAGAGTGAGACTCCAACTCCAAAAAACCCAAAAAAATAACAACAAAAAAAAAGAAAGTCGAAGTGAATTTGCAGAGATGACACAGACCACAGGGGTGTAATGTTGCTGAGACTTTTTAAAGTCACTAAGGAGTCACGATTGTGCCTATGGGTTACTTCTGTCACGTTGACACCCAAGCCCTCAACGTGAATGCCGAAGGGAAAACGGGCGTGAGCACCTCCCACGTTGAAACTGTGCATGTTAAGATTCAGGAACTGGAGACACAGGGGGCCTATGGAAAGCTTATTTATGTGTTCACTTGCTTATTCGTTCATTCAACAAACATTCCACGAGCACCTACTATATGCCAGGCCTTGCGCCAAGCCCTGGCAAAGCGTGGCAGATAAGAAGGTCTCGGCTTCCGCCCCCTGGAGCATTCTAAAGGGGCAGACACCATCCAACCACGTGTCACGCACATCATCACTTTGTCACAAGTGCTGGGAAGGAAAATACAGCAGGGCTGGGGGACGTGGAACCGCAGGAGGGCACCTGCCCAGGAGGCCGAGGGCTTCCGTAAGGAAGTGAGAGTCAAGCGGAGTCCTGGGAGATGGGGAAAGAGGGAGGGATGTGGGGTGAGAGGAGACACCGGTCCAGGCCACCGGGAAGGAGAGAAGGCAGCGTGGGGAGTCGAAAAGAAGCAGGTGTGCGTTGCAGCAGTGCAAGCCAGGACAAATGTGAGGAAGACCAGCTCTTGAGAAGTAGAACTGGCTTCCTAGAGCAACAGGAAGTCATCACAGGCATCAGCAGGAAGTGACCTGCTATGATCTGCATTTTAGGAAGGTCGTTCTAGCTGTTTGTGAGGACAGCAGATGGGAAAAGTAGAGACCAGTGAGGAGATGATGAGAGGTAGGGGCTGGGGCTAGAGGGGCGGAAGTGGAAGGGAGCTGGAGTTGGTGATGAGTTGCACTTGGCATCACCAGGACGCCTCCTGAGTTTCTGGAGTGTGCATCAGAGAATGTGGCAGTCTTTTACCAAGACGGATAGTGACAGTGACAGGAATAAGCTGCAGTTTTGCAGCCCCCTGTCTACTGCAAACACCCTGCTGCTTTTCCAGTAGAGTCACCAGATGCAGCCAAAGCCGCATAAAGTGACTTTTTCATAGTCTCTGCACTTTAGGCCACCAACATATGGAGACAGTTGCTATGCTTGAGCACAGAGGTGACGACTCAGGACTGGCTCACAACCACATCACAGAAGGCCTGACAGTCTTCTTATTCTGAAAACAGGACTCCGGCTCCGGCTCCTGATACTTTCAGCAGAATCGCTATGTCTTCAGTTCTTGACGTCTAAGAAACAGTCTTTTTTTTTCTCCCAAAGCTTCTTTCCTAATTGGCAGGGTCATCACCAGAGACCCTGATGCCTTCCCGAATGCTTGAAATTACTGTGGGAAGGGTGCTTTATGTGTCCCACTTTGTAGCCACAGAAACCAAGACAGATAGTGATGACAGCTGCCGGACCCGAGACCACCATCTAGTGAGTACCAGATCTGCAAGTCAAGGACATACCCGCTGCTTTCTGTGTGCCCTTCTGCAGCCACTCTTGACCTCTCTCCTCGCTGCCCTCTGGCCCAGGAAGCTGATCTCTGGAATCTGGTCACTGGGCCCCCTTGGCTTTGGCCCATGGAAAGCACGAGCAGGAGCTCAGAGGCTGGGGCGAGAGGTCGATGCATCCATCACCCTCCCCCCAGGACCATCTCCCTAGGCTTGTTTTGGGCCGTGGCTCCATCCTTCCGCCATGGCCTTGGCTCACTGCGGTGCCTGTGGACTCTGGCAACACCATTCCTCCCTCCTGCCCGCTACAGCCTGCTGGGTGCTGCACTGACCTCTTTTGGTCCCCTCTGGCCTGTCGCACCTCTGTAAAGAGCCTCTTGCTCCGTGATGCCCAGCACGCTCCCCGTCTGTACAGACCCTCCTCGCCCACCCTCTCCCAAGCATCCCTGAATCTGTCACCTGTCTAATCTCACCTGCTTTTCCAGGACCGCACAACCTCACACCGGAACTGCGTTGATAACTTCCGAATCTGTGTCCCTCTTTCATTCCCTGGGCCTCGGACCCACTGTCCACTCTGTCGGGATGTCATCAGCCATTGAGAGACTCTCAGTAGCACAGGAGAAAGGGTATGGGCTGTGGAGTCAGACAGCCCTGGCCTCCCTCACTGAGTCTCAGTTTCCAGATCTGTGAAATGGGCACAGTTCACGAATTGCCTACCTTCTTGCCATTCAAACTGTGGCCATGGACCGGAAGCATCAGCATCTCCCTGGGGCTTGTCAGAAATGCAGAGCCTCAGCCCGCAGCCCCAGCCCTGCTGTATAGAAATCTACATTTAAAAAACATCCCTAAGGAATGTGTGTGCACGTTGGATTTTGAAACGTCTAGCCAGGGGGCCTGGCGTACCCCTGCAGTCTTAGCTACTCAGGTGGCTAAGGCAGGAGGTTTGCTTGAGCAAAGTTTGAGGCTGCAATGTGCTGTGACCATACCACTGCACTCTAGCCTAGGTGACAAGCCAGAATCTGCCCCTAAGAGCAAAAAATAAAGAAAAGAAAAGCCTGACCCTGCCTCTGAAGGATCCCTGTTTGTATTTTAAAAAAATGTAAAGCTTCTGGAACATAACTGACTTCAGTAAAGTTTAATTCCATTCCCTCCCACTTTCTGCCCCATAGGAAGGCAGACACCCCCCTGCCCCTGCCTGCTGCCATGGTGAGCCCCAGGAGCTGGAAGCCAGCCTGTGCCCTGCACTTAATATGCGCAATGGTGCTTTTCTCCTCACAGGCCCCTGGAAGCAGAAACGACTGTCACCATGTCCAGATGAAGACACGAATGCTCAGGGAGTCCTGTGCATGACTCTCCACGTGCCCACACAGGGCTGGGACCACATCAGTCTGACCTGTGCTCTCAGGACCATGCTTTCTCCCTTTCTCGTGAAGCCTGTCGCCTGGGGGGGCCGGGCTCGGCTCACTGCATTCCTAAGTGACTCACCTGTCCCAGCACTCGCTCACTCATTCCCTGCCTCCACAGAGACGCGGCATCGTCCCCATGTGAACAAGGCGCTCTGGGCCAGGCCTGATACTCCAGACAAGTGCAGCCTCCAAGCAGACAAGGGCACGAAGACACACGAAGCGCTGCCAACGCGGGGATGCCTTGCAGCTGGCACGTGGTTGCTCTCTGGGCCGCCGGGTTTGCATTGGTGGCCAAGTGTCCTCTGCCCTCTCCACGGGTTAAACTCATGCCATCCAGGTTCCCTCATTCACAAGCTCAACCAGGGCAGTTGCAGGTAACGCAAGCAGCCACTCTTCAGGAAGCCGGGGGCCAGTCGCCTCAGCATTCCGGGGAGGACTCCTCAGGGGCTGAGGAACGGGTGCCATTTCTGAACGCACATCCGCAGCTGCCCAAGCCTCGTCTGGATCTGGGAGCTCCCGTGTCTGTGGCCTCCACAGTCGGTTCTGTCTGGGGCGAGGCCTTGGCTCCAGGATACCCAGGCCATTTCCTGCCCACAGTCCCCCGAGGAAGAGAGGCTGGGATGGACAGCCTCGGCAGGAGGGACTTGGAGTCAGGGGCCAGGGCGGGAAGGAAGTCACACAGTTTTTTGGGGTTTTTTGTTTTTGTTTTTTTGATTTTTTGAGTTGGAGTCTCACTCTGTCGCCCAGACTG
>NW_007065006.1:12277-13203 GCF_000164805.1 Carlito syrichta
TGTAGAGACGAGGTCTCGCCAAGTTGCCCAGGCTGGTCTTGAACTCCTGGACTCGGGCAATCCTCTCACCTCAGCCTCCCAAATTGATGGGATTACAGGAGTGAGCCACCGCACCCAGTTAGTTATTTATTTTTTAATGAAAGTAATAGAACTGCTACTAAGGAAGCTGAGGTGAGAGGATCGATTGAGCCCAGGAGTTCAAGTCCAGCCTGGGCAACATAGTGAGATCCCATTTCTAAATACATATACATGAGGCCCGACAATTGGTTTCGTGAACCATCCTGGAAAAAGTGCTTCATACCTTATTGCTAAATATCACTTCGGTCACCTTCCAAGTCCTCTTCTTGGAGGCTATGCACCGATGCCAGCGCCTCATTCGCCCATCAAAGCCTTTTTGAAACTCTTTTTCTGGAGCAGCCATCAGAGCTGTCCTTATTATTTGTTGAGGTCTGACAATTAAGTTCATAAACTGGCCACGTGAACTTACCTTGGCAGCACTGTGCAAATGACTGTTTTGGAACCCCCTCCCTGCTCACCTGATCTGGCCCCCAGTGACATTTTTCTTTATCCAAAGATAAGGAAATATGGAAAGGAAGACATTTGATGACACTCAGGACACCACCTTCCAGAAAAGAGAAACAAGGGCCAGCCATGGTGGCTCGCGCCTGTAATCCCAATCCTTGGGGAGGCCAAGGCGGGAGGATCACAGTGTTGCTGTCCAGGGAAGCCCACCAGAGACTCAGCACCAGGGGTTTTCCTAGGGTCACCCAGGCACCCTTTGCCAAGCAAAACTCCATCCTCACAGAAGGAAAGCAGGTATTGGACGAGAGCCACACTTTTGGGGACTGGCCTAAGTGAGCCACCATGTCACTTAAGCAACGGTTCAAGTGCCAAGTTCCCAGACTCCAGCCCAGGCCTGACCCAGC
>NW_007065007.1:0-1087 GCF_000164805.1 Carlito syrichta
ATGAGGTAGTATTCCTATAGGGAGATAATGTTTGTACATGAGTTTAAGTTTCGCGCGCACGGGAGAGGCAGGAATTTATGGCCTTTGTTGTCTTTGTTAGGCTCCCTAGTGTTGGCGCCATCTCGGGAGACATCCTTCTGGCTGTTCCCCATGCCTTTCACTATATATATACTAAACTGCGTTATTAGGTTACAAGCTGTCTTGGAAATTGTAACTAATCAGACAGCCACAGCTTTTGTTGCTGAGCAACAAGCCCAAATGCACGCAGCTATTTATCAAAACCGCCTAGCTTTGGACTACCTGCTGGCGGAAGAAGGAGGAGTATGTGGTAAATTTAATAGCTCTGACTGTTGTTTGCAACAGATAATAATGGTAAAGTTATAACTAATATAGCCACCAATGTTAAAAAACTTGCCCATGTCCCAGTGACAGAATGGCAAGGCATAAAAATCGGCAATTGGTTTGAAAACATGTTCTCGGGTCTAGGAGGATTTAAGTATATTATTGGACCTATAGCCCTAATCCTTATCCTCCCTTGCCTAGCCCCAATAATTATGAACGCCATTGCTAAGTTTGTGGAAACAGTTGTTAAACGAAAAACTGCAGCCTATATAATGTTAATGCACCAAATTAAGGATGATGATACTTTAGATCCATAAAGAATCAAGCATCAAGGGGGGAATGTGGCAGGATGCAGCAAATGCTCAAATATATTTCTTGTATGATTGAGTGAATAAACATAGAAACACATGTAGCTGATTTGGGATCAGCAGTTGGCCTCACCTGGGCTGCCACTAGCCCAGCGGCAAGAAGGAGGGGTTAATAGCAGTTAAAGGTATTTCCTTTTGTAAGGCAAGTTGCAACTAAAAAGACCCGCCAGGCACAGGGCAGGTTTTGTTTAAGAAAGGCCAAATGAGCCAGGCTTGGTGGCTCAGCCTGTAATCCCGGGCCTTTGTGGATTGCCTGAGTCCGCGGGTTCGAGACCCGCCTAGGCAACTTGGCAGACCTCATCTCTACAATAAATCAAAAATCAGCCGGGCATGGTAGTGTGCGCCTGTAGTTCCGGCTACTTGGAAGGCTGAGGCGG
>NW_007065007.1:1916-3377 GCF_000164805.1 Carlito syrichta
CAGGCTCAGGCAATCCACTCACCTCAGCCTCCCAAAGGCGCGGGATTACAGGTTGAGCCACCAAGCCCAGCTAGGCCTGCATTTTTATTATAAGTCTTTGTATATACTTTTCTGTAAACCAATCTTTTCTAAATGAGGATTTGTAGGTGAATGGGAGAAGAGGTTGCAGTTAAAACACCTCATTCTATGAAGCTCACACAGAGTTGCAATGGCCCCAAAAGCGAACACTCTGCTCTGACAGCCTTCTGTTACTGATTGCTTTACTGCCCATAACTGCTTTCCCAAGACTGCATCCCAAAGCTATTTGACTGACAACAGCCTGGTGCAGACTGTCATTGTTTGCTTTCCTAAGGCGGCACCTCAGAGACAAGTGTGACTGGTTCAGTCCTGACATCTGCAGGGCAAGGCCCTGAGAACCACCTTCAACAGTACCGACATCTACATTTCAAGGCTAAGGACCAACGACTCAAACTCCCCAAACCACTTCTTGGGACCCAATCCAAACTCCCTAAAATTGCTTCTCAAAGCCCAATGAGGCAAGACTGGGGTTTTATAAGTGGCCTGCAAGAAAACAAAGGCCGCCAGTTTCTCTCCATGGAGCCAGCCACACCCCTTTTCTTGAACAAACTTTTAACCTTCCATCCCTTCCTTCGTGGCACACCTTACACTACTGAGTTGCCTTTTTTTTTTTTTTACAGTTTTGGAGAAGCTCTTTGTGTATCAGAGAAGTCCGCCCTTTGTGAAAGAGAATGCCAACTGTTTGGCCTAGTTGGGGTTATTGGGGAATTTGATGGAGGGAGTGGAGATGTGAAAGGAATATAAGACCTTTTATGTTGTAAAGGGAGGGCACCGGGGCTAGTTCCCGAGTGGCCCCGTTTTTTTTTTATTTTAAAGTTTATATATAAGTATAATATAATTAGGCATTTAAATTTTAAAAATTTTTATTATTTAACTTTTTTTAAAATTAAGAAGTATTTGTATTTTAACTAAATTGTTTTGTCAATCTTTTTTATTTGTTTTGTTTTTGGTCATTATTTTTTGTATTTTGCAAGTATATATTATTTTTATTTGGATTTTGTTTTTTTTGGGTAGACAGTTTTATGGTTTAACTATTTTGTCCCCAGCAGCCAACTGCAGATGGTGCTTTAAAAAGAAAGAAAGGGTTGCCTCTGCATAGCCATTTTTGCTTAGGCACGCTTTAAAAAGGCAAAGAAAAAAGGAAAAAGAGGGGCAACCCACTGGCATCCTCTGGGGGCTTTTCTGTCCTCTCAATAAACCCTGTTTTAAAAAAAAGAAAAAAAGCCGGGCTCGGTGGCTCAGCCTGTCATCCCGCGCCTTGGGAGGCTGAGGGGAGTGGGTTGCCTGAGCCCGCGGGTTCGATCGAGACCCGCCTGGGCAACTCGGCGAGACCTCATCTCTACAGTAAATCAAAAATCAGCCGGGCGTGGGAGCGCGCGCCTG
>NW_007065008.1:0-471 GCF_000164805.1 Carlito syrichta
GAATAGCTAGCTGACTTATCTAGTTGACATAACAAGACACCTGATGGCTAGCCAGCTGACTTAACTAGCTACCTACCTACATAGCCCGCTGACTTGTCAGCTGACTTAACTACCTATCTAGCTAACCTGCTGGCAAGTGAACTGACTTAACTAGGTGACTTAACTAGCTAGCTAGCTGGCTAGACAGCTGACTTAACTATCTAGCTATCCTGCTATGCATTTGTCTATCCAGCTTACTTAACTCACTGACTAAACCAGCTAGCCACCTGATTTAACTAGCTGATTTAACTAGCTAGCTACCCAGCTGACTTAAGTAGTTGATTTAACTAGCCTGTTACCTAGCTAGCTGTCTTGTAGTTAGGTGACTTAACTAGCTGACTTACCTAGCTAACTAGCTGACATATCTACCTGACTTAACTAGCTAGCTTTCTAGCTAGCCAGAGGACTTAACTAGCTGAAATAACTATTGAG
>NW_007065009.1:0-455 GCF_000164805.1 Carlito syrichta
CTAGGACATAAAGAGAACTCTTTAAACTCAACAATTAAAAAATAGGCAAAAGACTTGAATAAGCATTTCTCAAATAGCCAATTAGAGATGCTCAATATCACTAATCCTCAAGGAAATGCAAATCACAACCATAATGAGATATCACCTCACATCCATTTAGATGGCTATTATCAAAAACAAAACAAAAAACAGAAAATAACAAGTGATGGTGAGAATGTAAAGGAACTGGAAACTTGTGCACTGCTAGTGGGAATGTCAACGGTGCAGCTGGCATTATATGGTGGTTCCTTAAAAATCAGAAGTATAGCCGGGTGTGGTAGCACGTGCCTGTAGTTCCTGCTACCTGAAGGCTGAGGCAGAAGGATCGCTGGAGCCCAGCAGGTCGAGGCTGAGGAGGCCCGGAGTGTGCCACTGCACTCCAGTCTGGGCGACAGAGTGAGACTCCAACTCAAAAA
>NW_007065010.1:0-444 GCF_000164805.1 Carlito syrichta
CTGCCAGGCTTTGGGGGTGCAGGTCTTGGGTCGATTAACAGCAAGAGAAATATTGGCTTGATGTGTAAGGGTTAGACAATGGAGGTGCTTCAATACTGGTTTGCTTGCATATAAAAGGAAAATTCTCTGAGAATTGACTGGCCCTGGCCAGGCACAGTGGCTCACGACTATAATCCCAGCACTTTGGTAGTCCGAGGTGAGAGGATTCCCTGAGTCCAGGAGTTTGAGACCAGCCTGGGCAGCATGGTGAGACCTTGTCTCTACAGTAAATTATAAAATTAGCCAGGCATGGAGGTGAGTTCCTGTAGTCCCAGCTACTCAGGAGACTGAGGCAGAAGGATCGATCCTCTGAGCCCAGGAGGACAAGGCAGTGGTGAGCCTCTCACTGCACTCCAGTCTGGGTGACCAAGTGAGACTTCTGCTCAAAAAAAAAAAAAAAAAAAA
>NW_007065011.1:0-552 GCF_000164805.1 Carlito syrichta
TTTGAATGCTAATAGGAGTTAAAGAGGTGGTTTTAGAGTCTTAGGCGGGAGAATGAAAAACCAGTAGGGGGTCCGCTGTGGCTTTGAAAGCCTAGGCGGGGTGTGGTCCCCCCCTCACTCGGGGCCAAAAGAGCCACCAGATGATCAACGGTCAGTCCCTTTTGGGTATCCCGGGGAGGTTGTTAGGTTTTTAAGGAAGGGGCACTTACCAATCCAAGGTGGTGATGGATGCGGTGCTGGCATTCAAGAAAGTGAGCGAAGGCCTCAAGGGGCGAGTGCCACCAGCAACGGGACGGGCCTCGCCTTAGAGGAGAGGGCTCCTGACCTAGCACGGCACCAATGAAGGACGATGGCACCAGTGAGACTCAATACCCTTTGAGGCCAAGAGATTTATTAGAGCAGTGTCTACAGAGAGAGGGAAGGAGGTCTGTAACTGCCTGGTGGGAAAGGGGAGTGAGAGAGCGAGGGTGAGAGAGAGGTCTGTATTTATCAGTTTGGGAGGGGGCGGCCTGTGCTCTCTGAGCCTGGCCATGCCAGCCAGAGCCATCTTAG
>NW_007065012.1:0-442 GCF_000164805.1 Carlito syrichta
AAGAAAGTGTAGTATATCTCTTCCACGGCATACCACAGTGAAAATTAATGCATCAAAACCACACCCGATCACATGGAAGAATTTCACAAATACAATGCTGAGACACATCTCTATGATTATGTAAAGTTTAAAACTAGGTGAAACTCAAATATCATGTTTAGGGATTCATACTTAAGTGGTAAAACCATGGAAAAAAATGCAAGGACATGGAGACCATGAAAGCCAAGATAGTGGTTGCCTTTTAGGGAGAGGTGTGATTGGAAAGGAGTATGCAATAGTCTACTTTTGACCTGAATGTTTGCATTATAATCATTTGAAAAGGTCCTATTATTATATTTCATACATTTAACTGTGTTGTGTTTCTTACCTTTTTAAAAAGGGTGTCCCGCCTGGGCAGCGAGACCTCATCTCTACAATAAATCAAAAAATCAGCTGGGCGTGG
>NW_007065013.1:0-464 GCF_000164805.1 Carlito syrichta
GCCCTCCCAGCCTGGCTTTCCCCGGTGGTTCTCAACCTTGCCACAACTGCCCCTTGACAACAGCTGGTGTCTACCACCCCTTATTTCCTTGAAATGCAACAGGACATACATATGCATACCATTTCCAAAAGAAAATCACCTCAGTGCCCTAACTGAAATATCAGAGGGAGGCACCATATGACAGTGGTGACGTGCACAGGTGCTCATTCAAAATCTGGCTTCTTCAGTTCCTAGCTGTGTTACCTTGGGTAAGTATAAAAGGGATAATAATAGCACCATGCTTCACAGAATTGGTTTGAGAGTTAAGTGAGGGGTTTTTTTGTTTTGGTTTGGTTTTTGTTGTTGTTGTTTTTAGATGGAGTCTCACTCTGTCTGCCCAGACTGGAGTGTAGTGGCACACTCATGGCCATCCCAGCGTCAACCTGCTGGGCTCCAGTGATCCTTCCACCTCAGCCTTCCAAGTA
>NW_007065014.1:0-486 GCF_000164805.1 Carlito syrichta
ATCCATTTCTTATAGTGTTATAATTGTTCAAGGTCCACTTATGAGTGAGAACATATGGTACTCTGTTCTTTGTTTCTATGATAGATCACTGAGCATGATAGACTCTAAATCCATCCAAGTGACTGCGAGATCCATGTTTGTCTTTTATGACTGCATAGTATTCCATTGTATATATGTTCTACATTTTTTTAATCCAGTCCAGCTTTGACGGGCAGCATGGTAGGGTCCATGTTTTTGCTATTGTGAATAGAGCTGCAACACACATACGTACATAGGTATCTTTTTGGTAGAAAGACTTGAGTTCCTCCAGGTATATTCCCAATAGAGGGTTTGCTGGGTCATATGGAATGCCAGATTCTAGTTCTTTCAGAAATTGCCACGCAGTCTTCCAAAGACATTGCACTATTTTTATTCCTGCCAGCAGTGTAGAAGCCTTCCTTTTTCTCCACATCTTCACCAGCATCTGTTGCTTTTTGTTTTATTAAC
>NW_007065015.1:0-903 GCF_000164805.1 Carlito syrichta
AATAACCTACCCAGCCAAACTAAGCTTCATTAGTGAAGAAGAATTGAAATCTTTTCCAGATATCCAATCCCTAAGAACCTACACTGCCACCAGACCACCTTTACAAGAAACACTAAGAAAGCACTGAACATAGAAGAAAAGGAAAAAAGAACAGCAACATTCTTCCCAAGAGTACAGGCAAAAGATTAAAAACACACATGAACCAAAAAGAAAGACAAAAAAAAAAAACCCAAAAGAAAGACAACAAATAAACAGGAATAACAACTGTATAAGAACCTTATAACAGGGATCAACTTTTGCATTTCAATAATTAGCCTAAATGTGAATGGACTAAATGTACCACTGAAAAAACATAGAATAGCAAAATGGATAAAATATCACCAGGCAACAATTTATTGCCTTCAAGAGACTCACCTCACTAGAAAGGACACTTATAGACTCAAAGTAAGAGGATGGGAAATAAACTTTCAGGCAAACGGAACACAAAAGAAAGGAGGAGTTATGATCTTAATTTCAGACAAAATACCCTTCAAGCTATTAAAAATTTTAAAAGATACAAAAGGCCACTACATAATGATAAAAGGTTCAATCCACCAACAAGAAGTATCCATCTTAAACATATATGCACCCAACATTGGAGTGTCAACTTTCATAAAGCAGCTTCTACGAAAACTCAAAAAAATATCAACTCTAACACTATCATGGCTGGGGACTTCAATACCCCACTCACAACCCTAGACAGATCATCAGGACAAAAAATCAGCAGTGAGATCCAGAACCTCAATGTGACTCTTGAACAAATGGGTTTAATTGATACCTACAGAACACTCCATCCAATGACCACAGAATATACATTCTACTCATCACCACATGGAATGTACTCTAAGATCGACCACATACTTG
>NW_007065016.1:0-697 GCF_000164805.1 Carlito syrichta
CAAGTCGGCCAACCAGTAAGGTGGTTTATCACTTTGGCTGTCTAGTCGGCCGGCTTGTTAACTGGCTTAGCAAGTTGGCCAGCTAGTCGGCCTACGTGTTAGCTGGGTTAACTAGTTGACTACTTGGCTAACTAATTAGCTTGGCTAATTATTGGCTGGCTAGTTAGCTGCCCTAACTATTCAGCAGACTCGTTTGCCCACTAGTTAGCTGACCTAAGAAGTAGGCAGACTACTTAGCTGACCTAGGTTTTCAGCCAACTAGTTGACCGACTAGTCGACCGATTGGTGAGCTGACTTAACTAGTTGGCCATCTAGTCAACCGACAGGTTAGCTGACTTAACTTGTTGGCCGGTGAGTGAGCTGACAGGTGAGCTGACTTAACAAGTTGGCCAGCAAGTGAGCTGACTTGTCAACTTACTTAACTAGTTGACTGGCCAGTGAGCCGACTTGTCAGCTCACTTAAATAGTCAGTCAGCGAGTGAGCCAACTGGTCAGCTGACTTAAGTAGTCAGTTGGTGAGTGAGCCAGCTGGTCAAAAGATTTAAATAGTCGGCCCACGAATGATCCAACTGGTGTCCCGACTTAACGAGTTGGCCAGCAAGTGAGCCGACTAGTGAGCTGCCTTAACTAGTCAGCTGGCAAGTGAGCCAACTGCTGAGCTAACTTAACTAGTGGGCTGGCGAGCGAGCCCCAAAAT
>NW_007065017.1:0-439 GCF_000164805.1 Carlito syrichta
TGCAGTTTATTTTATTTATTTATTTATTCATTCATTCATTCATTCATTCATTCATAGTCAGGTCACTCTGTAGCCCAAGCTGGAGTGCAGGGGCATGATCACGGCTCACTACAGCTGCAACCTCCTGGGCTAAGGCGATCCTTCTACCTCTGCCTCCCAAGCAGCTGGGACTACTCCCAACACTTTGGGAGGCTTAGGAAAGAGGATTACCTGAGTCCAGGAGTTTGAGACCAGCCTGGGTCACTTGGCGAGATCTTGTCTCTACAGTAAGTCCAAAAAATTAGCCAGGTATGGAGGTGCACACCGGTGCTTCCTGCTACTTGGAAGGCTGTGGCAGAAGGATTGCTTGAACCTGGCAGGTCGAGGCTGTGGTAGCCGTGATCGGGCTACTGCACTCTAGCCTGGGCAACACAGTGAGACTCCAAAAAAAAAAAAAAAA
>NW_007065018.1:0-853 GCF_000164805.1 Carlito syrichta
CGCCCCTGTGCCAGTGCTCCCCAGGAGTGGGCTCAGTGGGTGACTCAATCTGTCCTCTCCAGGGTCCCTGGTTACCTGGCCTCAAAGGGGGACCCCAAGAGGGATGTGGAGGCTGGGCACTGGGGCTCACGCCTATCACCCTGGCACTTTGGGAGGCCGAGGTGAGAGGATGACTTGAGGCCCTGAGTTCGAGACCAGACCGGGAACTTTGGCGAGACCTCATCTCTACAAGAAGACAAAAACAATGAACCAAGTGTGGTGGAACACGCCTGTCATTCTGGCCACTCGGGAGGCCATGGTGGGAAGATCGCCAGAGCCCAGACGATGTAGGCCATGGTGGCCGAGAGCAGTCCCTTCTGCCTTGGCCTGGGTGACAGAGCATGACTCTGACTCAGTAAGATGATAACAACCACCACTGCCACAACCACAGGCCAGGTTCAGGGGCTCAGCCTGGCATCCTGGCCCTTCAGAGGCCAAGGTGAATGAACGGCCTGAGTCTGTAGGTTCAAGACCAATTTGGAACACTAGGCGAAATCTTGTCTCAGCCATGAAAAATGAATCCAAATATTACCCAAGCATGGTGGCACAGGTTTGTGGGTCCATCCACTCGGGGGTGCTGTGGCAGGATGATCACCTGAGACTGGCAGGTGGAGTCTGCAGTGCCTGTGAGAGTCCCCCTGTGCTATGTCCTGGGTGACAGAGTGGGATCCGATCCCAAATAATAGTTATCACCACCACTGTCACCAACATCACCCCTGTTACCCAGCTTCAGAAGTCACCCTCAGGGATGGGGGAGAAAAAAGCTGTATTCCCCCTGTCATTTGTGGGTGATTTCAAAGGTGGTCACCAGGCA
>NW_007065019.1:0-980 GCF_000164805.1 Carlito syrichta
CTCGGAGTCCCGGCAGCCTGGGGACAGGCGGCGAAAGGCACTGCTCCTGCCTATCCACAGGCCCTCCGGGAGGCTCGGCCTTGGCTTGCAGCAGGGGGCTGTCCTAGTTGACCTCAAGAAAGTCAGCTTCTAGATCTTTCCTTCTGGATCTTTCCTCCCACCATTTTCTTCTCCAGCTGGGAAAGTCGGTCCAGTCAAAAACTCTACATTCATGCTGGCGCAGGGATCAGTCGCCTGGAATATCTCAAACCAGAGGGTGACGGAGACGCTATTTCTGGGGTTTGCCTTGGGGATGCACTATGGTGAGGTTTAGCCCCCCAACAGATTTACCTTCCTGTAGCTGCACCACTTTGTCTGCCTGGGCCTGGCTCCTCCATGCTGACTCCCTGATGGGGCAGAGGCCTCCTTCTGGGGAAGGGGAGTCCCAGGGGGCTACAGCTAGCCGAGTGACCTTGGGCAAGTCACTCAGGGCCACCTGATTCTCTGTTTCGACATCCTTAAGATGGGAGGCGTCATCCTGAGACAACGCAGAAGAGCACTCGTAGG
Organism: Carlito syrichta; assembly: GCF_000164805.1. Taxonomy (NCBI): domain Eukaryota; kingdom Metazoa; phylum Chordata; class Mammalia; order Primates; family Tarsiidae; genus Carlito; species Carlito syrichta. The sequence continues at coordinate 547 of NW_007065019.1, forward strand.
CTCCGGAAGAGAGTAAAGGCGCCACAAATTTTAGTTTCTTTTTCCTTCTTCAGGGAAAAGTGAGCAAATCCCAGTATAGACTTTTTTCTTCAGCTTGTATAATATTTTGCACTTATTATTTTAAGTTTAATTTGTCCTGATTACAAAAAGTATTAAATGACTCTCACTGAAGAAAATTTAGGGAATAAAGAAAACATAAAGAAGAAATTAAATATCCCCCATAACACTAGTGCAAAGATAGAGGCGCTTTTCACATTCTTGGATGTTCCTTGATGTTTTAAAAATATTAAGTTTTAGCCGGGCTCGGTGGCTCAGCCTGTAATCCCGCGCCTTTGGGAGGCTGAGGTGAGTGGATTGCCTGAGCCTGCGGGTTCGAGACTCGCCTGGGCAGTGAGACTTCATCTCTACAATAAATAAAAAAAAAATCAGCCGGG
>NW_007065020.1:0-561 GCF_000164805.1 Carlito syrichta
ATTCAAATACATTCCTCTCCATTCCATCCTCCCCTTTACATTCCTCTACATTCCATTCAAATCCATTTCATACCTCTCGGCTACATTCCATTGTATTCCATTCCATTTCTTTCCTTTCCATTCCATTCGTCTCTATTCCATTCCATTGCATTCCTCTCTATTCCCTTCCATCCCATTCCTCTCCATTCGAGTCCACTCCATTCCTTTTCATTCCATTCCTTTCCATTCGATTCGATTCGATTCCATTCCATTCCTCTCCATCATTTCCTCTCCATTTCATTCCTCTCCATTCCATTCCACTCCATTTCATTCCAATCCTCTCCATTCCTTTGGATTCCATCCCATTCCTCTCCATTCTATTCCGTAAGATTCATTACATTCCAATCCATTCCTCTCCATTCCATTCCGTTCCATTCCTCTCCATTCCATTCCACTTCTCTCCATTCCTTTTCATTACTCTCCATTCCATTTCATTCCCTTTTATTCCGTTTCTTTCCATTCCTTTCCATTCCATTCCATTCCATTCCATTTCTATCCATATCATTTCATTCCATTCCTATC
>NW_007065021.1:0-465 GCF_000164805.1 Carlito syrichta
TAATGGAATGGAATGCAGAGGAATGGAATGAAATGGACAGGAATGGAATGGAGAGGAAAGGATGGAATGGAGAATAATGGAATGGAGAGAAATGGAATGGAATGGAATGGAGTAGAGAGGAATAGAATGGAAGGGGGGAAAGAATGGAGAGGATTGGAATGTAATAGAATGGAAAGGAATGGATTATAGTTGAATGTAACAGAATGGAATGGAGTGGAATGGAGACGAATTGAACGGAATAAATGGAATTGAGAGGAATGTAATATAATGGAGAGGATTGGAATGGAATGGAGTGGAATGGAATGGTATGGAATGGAATTGAGAGGAATGGAATGCAATCGAGTGAAGTGAACTTTAATGGAGTGGAGTGGAATGGAATGGAATGGAAGGAATTGAGAGGAATGGAATGGAGTAGAAAGAAATGGAATGGAGTCGATGGATTGGAATTGAATGGAGAGGATTGCA
>NW_007065022.1:0-436 GCF_000164805.1 Carlito syrichta
AAAAAAAAAATGGAGTCAGGTCAGTCCCTTGCCTAAAACCACGTTGTGCTCCCTGTTGCTCTCAAGATGAGGCTAACCTCCTTCCCTCAGTTTACACAATCCTCACAGCCTGTCCCTTCCCAGCCTCTCCCACCTCCAGCATGGCCTGTGATGTACTCTGGGACCCTGACTCTGAGTGGTTCTCGCTCCCATGAATGTTTTTCCCCAGGCATCTACCCTGGCTGCTGCCTTCTGAGGGTGCCTCCCCCTCCACCAACTCCCCACTTCTGGCTATCACCGACTCATCCTTCTGTCCTTGGCTTGCCTTAGGTGTCACCTCCTCTGGGAAGCCTTTCCTGACTCATCTCTTCAAAACAGCAACTTGGAAGGCTGAGCTGCAGCAACTTGGAAGGCTGAGGCGGAAGGATCGCCGGAGCCCAGCAGGTCGAGGCTGCGG
>NW_007065023.1:0-806 GCF_000164805.1 Carlito syrichta
GAAGTCATGATCTTAATCTCAGATAAAATACCCTTAGAGCTATCAAAAATTTAAAAAGATACAGAAGGCCACTACATAATGATAAAAGGTTCAAGTCATCAACAAGAAACATCCATCCTAACCATATATGCACCCAACGTAGGAGCACCAACTTTCATAAAGCAGCTTCCAGGTAAACTAAAAAAAGACATTGACTCCAACACTATCATAGCTGGGAACTTACATACCCCACTCACAACCCTAGACATATCATCAGGACAAAAAATCAACAATGAGATCTGAAAACTCAGTGTGACTCTTGACCAAATGGACTTAATTGATACCTACAGAACACTTCATCCAACAACCATAGAATGTACATTCTACTCATCACTGCTTGGAACATACTCTAAGATTGACCACATACTTGACCATAAATCAAGCATAAGCAAATTGTAAAATATTGAAATTTTGCTCTGGACCTTCTCACACAACAGTGGAATAAAAACAAACATCAATACTAACAACGTTCCCCCAAAACCCACAAAGACATGGACACTAAACAGCATGATGCTAGACAACTCCTAACTCAAAGATGAAATCAAAACAAAGATTAAAAGACACCTGGCAACAAAGGAAAGTGAAGAAATATTTTGTCAAAATCTCTGGGATGCCATGAAAGCTGTAGTAAGAGGGGAACTCATATCTCGACAAACACACAAGAAGAAAATAGAAAGATCACAAATTAACAGCCTATGAAGTCACTGAAGGAAACTAGAAAAGCAAGACCACCAAAATCCTAACTTCAGCAAAAGAATCCAGATCAC
>NW_007065024.1:0-506 GCF_000164805.1 Carlito syrichta
GTGGGGCCATGTGTCCTGTGGACCCCGAGCACCCAGCACCACACAGTGGCAGGCACATGGTGGCGGCAACACCCTAAGACAGAGAACAATGTCGAACGAATTCTGTCCACAGAGCAAGCAGTCAGGGACTCGGGGACACACACCACCCAACATCAGCCAGAGCCTCCAGCAAAGCCTACCCTGTCCTTCCAGGTTTAAAGGCCCCCAAGCAATTGAATAATTCCTCAGGGCCCTGTTTCTCTTCTCCCTCCTTTCCTCCTCCTCTCTTCTATCCCTCTTCCTCCTCTCTTCATCTCTCTCTTCTCCTCTGTCTCTCCTCCTCCAACTCTTCTCCTCTCTCCTCCTCTTCCTCCTTCTGTCTGTCTCCTCCAGGGCCTTTGACCCCAAATCCAAAACATCCCTAAGACCAAAGGGCAGGTCACAATTTTAGAAATCATTAAAACAGACCGAGCTCGGTGGCTCAGCCTGTCATCCCAGCACTTTGGGAGGCTGAGGCGAGTGGATTG
>NW_007065025.1:0-871 GCF_000164805.1 Carlito syrichta
ATTCAGGTAGTTAGGTCAGCTAGCTAACTAGTTAAGTCAGCCAGATAATTCAGCTAGCTAAGTAAGCTAGTTTAGTCAGCTTTCTTACATAATATGCTGGTTTAGACAGCTAGCTTGCTAGTTAGCTAATGGGTTAAGTCAGCAGGTTATGTCAGGTAGTTAGCTAGTTAACTGAAGGATTAAGTCAGCTGGTTGAGTCAGCTAGATAGTTAGTTAGCAAACAGGTTGAGTCAGCTGGTTGAGTAAGTTATCTAGCTAGTAAGATAACGAGTTAAGTCAGCTGGATGAGTCAGATAGCTAGTTATTTAACGAGTTAAGTAAGCCGGTTGAGTCAGCTAGCTAGCTTGTTAGTTAACGAGTTAAGCCAGATAATTAAGAAAGGTAGCTAGTACGTTAAATAAGGAATAAGCTAATTAGCTAGCTAGCTGGTTAAGTCAGATGGCTAGCCAGCTGGCTAGCTATTTACATCACCTAGTTAAGTCAGTTCGATGGCCAGCAGGTTAGCTAAGTAGTGAGGTTGTTAAGTCAGCTGGCCAGCAAGTGGGCAATGTAAGTAGGTAGCTAGTTAAGTCAGCTGGCTAGCCATCCAGCATCTAGTTATGTCAGCTAGTTAATTCAGCTTGCTATTCAGCTGTCTAGCTAGGTAGATAGCTAGTTAAGTCTGCTGGCTAGCTAGCTGGCTACTTCATTAAGTCTGCTAGTTAAGTCAGCTGACTAGCCTGCTGACTAGGTAGCTAGGCAATTAAGTCAGCCTTCTAGTCACCTGGCTAGCTAGTTAAATCAGTTAGTTAAGTCAGCTTGCTAGCCAGCTTGCTAGCTAGGTAGCTAGCTAGTTATATCAGCTGTGTAGCCTGCTGGCTAGATAGATAAG
>NW_007065026.1:0-716 GCF_000164805.1 Carlito syrichta
AATCCCGTGCCTTCGGGGAGTTCAGAGGAGCCTCAAGGAAGGGCCAGGGAGGTCGCAGAGCCGGGAGCAGGTGTCTGAGGCCTGATGGCAGGGGAGGAGATGGTGAGTGTGGAGCCCAGCAGAAGCCATATTTTTGGGGTAGAGACACACGACCACTACCAGAAGCCTGTCTGCAGCCAAGGGAGCCGGAAAGAGACCCCTCCTCTCTCTTACCATTGGTTGGACCTGTGCAGCCCTTAGTATCCTGGGCACAGAGCAGAGAGGGGCAGAGTTTGAGTGGTGGGATGGGCAACATACTGGGGACAACTAGCTGAGACTGCAGTAGGGGGTTGCATTCTTGTTCCACTGAATTCGCCCATTGGACATTTTTCCTGGGTGTTAAGACTCAGAAATAATGAAGATAGAAAGCTTTCACCCTTAAACTTTTCATAGCTTGTCAGAGTCTAATTATTTGTCTGTGTCTACAGAAGTTACAGTGAACTCTGTCATCATCACTTCATATTAGAGAGTGCCTAGCATGCCTTTAATTCAGGCAGTCATTTTCAGAATTTATCATGAAGGCTATTTTCTGATAGGATATAGAAGTCGAACTTCCCCCTATTAGCACAATCCTATGTTTAATATTTGGGGTCTTTTGTGATAGTTAAAGAAATGTATACTCATTTTGGGAAGTAAAAAAGAACAAAATAAGAACCCACCAGTCAGAGATAACATTT
>NW_007065027.1:0-896 GCF_000164805.1 Carlito syrichta
TGTCAGCAGACAAGTTGGCTGACTATTCGGCCGATTGGTTAGCTGACTTAACTAGTTGGCTAGCTAGTCGGCTGACGGACTGATGTAAGCTGTTGGATGGAGAGTGAGCCGATAGGTGAGGTGACTTAACTAGTTGGCTGGTGAGTGAGCCGACTGGTCAACTGAATTAACTAGTAGGCTGACAAGTGACCCAACTGGTACGATGACTTAACTCATCAGCCGTCAAGTGAGCCAACTGGTCAGCTGACTTAACTAGTCAGCCGGTTAGTGAACTGAGTGATCAGCTGACTGTAGTCGGATGATGAGTGAGCCAACTGCTCAGAAGACTTAGCTAGTCGGCCAGAGTGAGCCGACCAGTGAACAGACAACTAGTTGGCCAGTGAGTGAGCCAATGGATGAGCTTCCTTATCTAGTCGACCGGCGAGCAAGCCAACTAGTGAGCCTATTTTATTAGTCTGCGGGAGAGCAAGCCAACTAGTTAGCTGTCTTGTTGGTCTGCGAGAAAGCTGACAAGTTAGTTGACCTTTTGGCTGTCGAGTGAGCTGACTAGTTTTCTGACCATTTGTCAGGCAAGCAAGCCGATTAGGTAGTTGATCTGAATGAAAGTGAGTGAGACCACTAGTTAGCTGACCAGGTATCTGAGTTGCTAGCCAACTAACTACCTAAGTAACTAGCTGATTTGCTAGCTGACTTAACTAGCTAGTTAACTAACTAGTTGGCTATCTATCTTACATAACTAGTTATCAAACAAGTTATCTAGCTGTCTAGCTAGCTGACTTATCTAGCTAGCTAACTGGGTAGATAGCTGGCTAGCTGACTTAACTACATAGCTGATTAGGTAACCGACTATCTAGCTGACTTAACTAGCTAGCTGACTAGCAACCTGACTAGCTAGC
>NW_007065028.1:0-429 GCF_000164805.1 Carlito syrichta
CTCAGGCAATCCACTCACCTCAGCCTCCCAAAGCGCGGAATTATAGGCTGAGCCACCAAGCCCGGCTTGCTTTTTATTTTTTAATGAATTTTGTATTCAGAACTTCTAAATTCATCTCAGTTTCAACAAATATCAAGTTGGGTCTTAGTTTTGGACCTTATACCATAATGTGGCAGGCAGCATCCAGACTATGCTAGGCAAATTCAGACAGGATCCAACATTATCAGGGAATTTTTATTGTTTCCAGTAGCAGTGGTAGCAACAAATCATTCTATAAAGGCCTCCATCATGGTCCCATATACACACAAAATTACATTTGAGCTGTGGTGGCTCACGCCTATAATTCCAGCATTTTGGGAGGCCAAGGTAAGAGGATTGCCTGAGCCCACGGGTTCAAGACCAGCCTGGGCAACTTGGTAAGACCTCATC
>NW_007065029.1:0-445 GCF_000164805.1 Carlito syrichta
AACCAAAAATGGAAAACAACCCAAATATATATTTTAAGCGAATGGTCAAACTGGGGTAAGGTCACAGACTTATTTTTCCTTTAAGATACCATTAGCAAACTTAAAAAAAAAAAAAAATTCTGAAAACCTAAGGACTGAATTTCCCACTTTTTTTTGCGTTGCCTATTTAAAGAAGCAAAATGGAAAGATGAGTTTTCCCTCACTTACCTGAGAGCATGTGGTCAGCCCTTCATAAAAGTCAGTTCTTATTAACCTAGACTTCTGTGAGGAGATAAGTGACAGCCCTGTATCTGGAATGTCATGGCTGTTGTTTTTGGAGTGGGTGGAATGTTGATCTGGTTTAGAAAGGATCTTTAAGATTCATTTTATTCTTAAGCTTCTGTGATTCTATTCAAAATGCCTGGAATAGTTCATGAGTGCTTCTGTACTTTGTGTTTTCATGGAT
>NW_007065030.1:0-2435 GCF_000164805.1 Carlito syrichta
ATTGTAAAGTCAACTAGCTACTTAAGTTGCTAGCCAGCTAGTTACTTAAGTCTGCTGTCTAGTCAGCTATTTAATCAGCTAGATAGTTAAGTCAACTAGCCAGCTAACTAGCCAATTACCTAGCTAGTTAAGTCAGATAGGTATATATCTAGATAGCTTGTTTGCTAGCTAGTTATGTCAGCTAGATAGCCAGCTAGCTAGTCGGCTAGCTTGTTAAGTCAGCTAGCAAATCCGCTATTTACTTAGCTAACTAGTCAGCTAGCAACTCAGCTAGATGATCAGCTAACTAGTGGGCTCCCTCGCTTTCCATCAGGTTAGCTAACTAGTAGGTTCGGTCTCCTGACAACTGGTCAGCAAACTAGTAGGCTCACTCGCCAGCCAACAGGCCAACTAACTTGTCAGCTCGCTCGAAGGTCAACAGGTCAGCTAACTAGTTGTTTGTTCACCAATCAACTAAATAAAGTCAGCTCACTGGTCAGCTCACTCGCTGGCTAACTAGTTATGTCAGAGCAGGCATAGGCTCACTCACAGGCTGACTAGTTAATTCAGCTGACCAGGTGGCTCACTATCACGCTGACTAGTTATGTCAGCTCAACTTTTGGCTCACTTGCTGGCCAACTAAGTGAGCTAACCGGTCGGCCTACTAGCTGGAACACTACTTAAGTAAGCCAAACAATTGGCTGACTAGTGGGCCAACTTGTCAGTTAAGAAGTTAGGTCAGCTAAATAGTTGGCCAGCTTGTTAGGGCAGCTAACTAGTTGGCCAACTAGTCGACCGACTAGTTAGGTCAGCAAATTGGTCACCCAACTTCTTAACCGAGCTAACTATGGAGCCAAGTTGTCAATAATCTATTTAACCAAGCTAAATATTCGGCCTATTAGTCAGCCAACTTGTTAAAGCAGTTAACAAGTCGACCGAGTAGTCAGCCAATGTGTTAATCCAGCTAATTAGTCGGCCAAATCATCAGCCAAGTTAAGTCACCTAGATAACTCATTAACCAACTAGTTAAGTCAGCTGATTAACTCGTTTACCAACTAGTTAAAACAATTATGTAACTCATGAAAAAACTCGTTAATTCAGCTAGCTATCTCATTAGCCAACTAGTTGAGTCAGCTAGCTAAGTGAGCTACCTAACTAGCTAGCTACGTAAGTCAGCTAGCTAAGTCACCTAGCACACTAGTTTATTAAGTCAGCTACTTAAATCTGCTACCTAACTAGTTTGCTAATTAGTTAAGTCAGCTGGCTATTCAGCTAGCTAAATAGTTAGCTAACTAGCTAATTCAGGATGTTAAGTCAGCTAGCTAACTCGTTAATTCAGACAGTTAAGACAGCTAGCTAAGTAGTTAAGCCAGCTAGTTAAGTCAGCTACTTAAGTCAGCTTCTAATTTAGTCAGTTGTTTAAGAAAGCTAACTAGCTAGTTAGCTAAAGGTTTAAGTCAGCAGGTTGAGTCAGGTTTGTTAGCTAGTTAACTAATGGGTTAATTCAGCTGGTTGAGACAGCTAGCTAACCAGTTATCAAATGGGTTGAGTCAGCAGGTGGAGTAGGCTAGATAGCTAGTTAGCTAACGAGAAAAGACAGCTAGATGGTCGGCTAGCTAGCTAGCTAGATAACGAGTTAAATCAGCTGAATGAGTCAGCTTACCAGCTCATTAGCTAACAAGATAAGTCAGATGATTAAGTCACCTAGCTAGAACGTTAGATAACGATTAAGCTAACTAGTTATCTAGCTAGTTAAGTCAGCTAGCTAACAAGGCAGCTAACTATTTAAGTCAGTCTTTTTAGCTAGGTAGCTATCTAGTTAGCTAACTAGCTAACTAACTAGCTAACTAGGTAGCTAAATATTTAAGTCAGCTGGCTAGCTAGGTAGCTGCTAATTAAATCAGCTACTTTAGTCAGCTGGCTAGCCACTGGCTAGCTAGGTAGCGAGCTAGTTAAGTCAGTTGGCTAGCCAACTGGCTAGCTGGTTATTTCAACTAGTTGACAGCTGGCTAGTCAACTGGTTAGGTTTGGTAGCTAGCTACTTAAGTCAGCTAGATAGCTACCTGGCTAGCTAGTGATATCAGTGAGTTAAGTCACTGGGCTAGCCAACTGGCTAACTGGTCAAGTCATCTAGTGTAGTCAGCTGTCTAGCCACCTGGCTAGGTAGGTAGCTAGCTGGATAAGTCAGCTTGCTAGCCAGCAGGATAGTTGTTTTAGTAAGCTAGTTAAGTCAGCTGGCTAGCCTGCTGTCTACATAGATAGCTAGCAAGTTAAGTGAGGTGGCTAGCCAGCTTGCTACCTTAAGTCAGCTAAGTAAGTCAGCTGGCTAGCCAGCTGGCTAGATATGTAGCCAGCTAGTTAATTCAGCTGACTAGTAAGCAGGCCAGTTATTTAAGTCAGCTAGTTAATACAGCTGTCTAGCCAGCTGGCTAGCTAGGTAGTGAGCTAATTAAGTC
>NW_007065031.1:0-455 GCF_000164805.1 Carlito syrichta
AGCTCAAGTGACTTTAGCCACTAAGGAAAGATTACAGAAATAGTCTGATCTCTTATTTTGACCTTTGGTTTTATCATTCTGACTGTATGTTTTGCTCACTATTGTTTGCTTTCTAACTTACACTATCTATTTCATAATCTTATTGGTCTCTCTCTGTGTAGCTACCAGTATTCTTTAGGGAATTTTCCTTCTGTGTTTTTTCTTCACTTCTCTCCGGTCTTGTGTCTCTTTTTCACCTGTTACTTGGCATGTATGTCTGTTTTCCTCACACTCTTCTCTCTTTCTAACTTCCTATTGACCCTCCCCCTTTTCCATTATTTTCCTCTTTTGTACTTCCTTTTGCTCCAGGGACAAGAGAAAAATGTACACAAATGAAGAAAAACCAAAAGGAGAATATGGGTCTCTCCCAGACCCCTGGGAGGGCAGACACAGAGAAAACTGACTTCGGAATGCAA
>NW_007065032.1:0-425 GCF_000164805.1 Carlito syrichta
CAGTCTGGGCAACTGAGTGAGACTCCAACTCAAAAACAAAACAAAACAAAACAAAACAAACAAGCAAACAAAAACTAATAGGGTTTATTTTTTGTGAGGCCTTCATCCTCCTGCTGCCTGCCTCTTCATTTGGTCATCCCTTTGTGTGCATGAACCTCTGGTATCTCTTATAAAGACATCAGTCATATTAGATTGGGGCCCCACCCTCAAGACCTCATTTTAATTTAATCACCCCATTGAAAACTTTATCTCCAGATACTGAGGATTCTGTGGTTAGTGTTTCAACATGAATTTTGGAGGAACACAACTCAGCCCATAGCACTCAGTTATTTCTCTTTCCACTGACACTAACTTTCCAGGATTTAAGCTTGCCCAGGCTGGATTCCAGTGGAATGTTCACAGCTATTGCATTCGTAACCTGCTGA
>NW_007065033.1:0-468 GCF_000164805.1 Carlito syrichta
ATATCGCACCGCCTGTGCCAGTGGCCCAGCTGCCACCGCAACCACCGTTGCTGTTGGTGCCTCCGCTGTTGCCAAGGCAGGCATTACACGTCACACCGTCAGAGCCTGAGGGGTGGGCGAGCAGCTGAGATAAAGACCATCTGGAGTGAGGGATAACACCACCTGCTGGCGATTCAAGCCCACCACCAGCAAGCACTAGTCCGAGGCCTGGGGACCCTCGGTCCCACTCAGGGCTGGATACTGCGGCCACCTGCGGCTGCTGTTCCACCGCATGTGTGGGAGTCTCGGGTCTCAGCTAGCTCCCTGGCTATATCGTCTCTCATCGTCACCAAACTGCTGGTCACTGAGGGAGGCTCTGGATGCCTGCCCCTCAGAGACACTGGTCCCATTCCTGGTTGAAGTACCCTGTGGGGGGCCCAGGGCCACTTGCACCACTCACCACCTGCCGTTGGAGCTTTGGAGCTCTGG
>NW_007065034.1:0-756 GCF_000164805.1 Carlito syrichta
GACCCTACTTCCTCTCCCTGAATCCTGCCCCAAGGCCAGAGATGCAGGGGAGGGGGAGGGTGACTTTTCCAGAATTTTCTATGTCCAGCCTCAGCACCTGGGCATACTTCCTCTATCTGTCCTCGCCACCTCCTCCTCCTCTCCCACAGAAGGTGAACCCCAGGAGAGCAGCCTGAACCCTAATACTCCGCTATGACAAATTTTGTTTAATTTTTCAATATTTAACTTTTAAAGAGATGAGGTCTGGCTCTGTCACCCAGGCTGGAGTACAGTGGTGCGATCATAGCTCACGGCAGCCTCTAACTCTTGAGCTCAGTCGATCCTCCCGCCTCAGCCTCCACCATGCAAGGCTAATTTTTTTAAATTTTTGTAGAGACAAGGTCTCGCTATGTTGCCCAGGCCGGTCTCAAGCTCCTGGGTTCAAGCATTCCTCCTGCCTCTGCCTCCCAAAATGTTGGGATTACAGGTGTGAGCCACTATTTTTTATCACTATTTGTGATAGCTTTATCCATCTTTATCCATCTTTCCATCCCTCTACCCCTCCTCAATCTATCTAATTTTGTATGTATTTCATAGTAAGTTGCAGACATGACTCTATGTCAGCCCTAAATGCTCTAGCTGTGGAAAATCAACTGAAGTTCAATATTTGTTTCTCACTCTCCTAATTTTTTTCCTTTGAGCCAAAATTATGTAAAAATGATGGTTCCTAGGAGTCTGGGGGTGGGAGTTGGGGAGATGTTGGTCAAAGGGCACAAA
>NW_007065035.1:0-424 GCF_000164805.1 Carlito syrichta
ACTTGAACAGCTAGCCTCCTAGTTAGCTATCTACCTAGCCAGCTGGCTAGCCAGCTCACCTACCTAGCTGACTTAAGCTAGAAAGCTGAGTAGCCAGCTCATTAACCCAGCTAGCTACATACCTAAACAGCAGGCAAACAAGCTGACTTAACTAGCTGACTTAACTAGCTCCCTATCTAGCTGGCTGAATATTTGCCTCTCCTGATGAAAAGTGAGCTTGCCAATTAGTTAGCTGACTAGCTAGATGAGTTGCTACCCAACTAATTAGCCAAGTAACTAGCTAGTATGCTAGCTGACTTAACTAGCTAGTTGACTATTTAGCTGGCTATCTAACTGACATAACTTGCTAGCAAGCAAGCTATCAAGTTGTCTAGCAAGTTGATTTAACTAGCTAGCTAACTGGCTAGTTAGTTGGCTAGCTGAC
>NW_007065035.1:1776-2792 GCF_000164805.1 Carlito syrichta
GGCTGACTTAACTAACTAGAAAACTGACTTTACTGGCAGCCTTAACCAGCTAGCTAACTAGCTAACCAGCTGTCTTAACAAGCTGGCTAAACTAGCTAGTTACCTAGCTAGCTACATAGCCAGTTGACTTAACTAGTTAGCTAGCTGACGTAGCTAGCTGACTTATGTAGCTAGCTTTCTAGCTAGCCAACTGACTTAACTAGCTGATATTACTAGCTAGCATGAAGGATAGCCATATGACTTAACTAGCTTTTTAACTACATATCCAGCTGGATAGCCAACTGACTTAATGAGCTGACTTAAATAGCTAGTCAGCTGGTTTCCATATGACTTAATTAGCTGAGTTAACTAGTTGAGTAGTAGGCCGACATGTTAGATCACCTTACTTGGTGACTAGTTAACTGAGCTAAGTTTTCAGCTGATAAGTTGGCTACCTATTCGGCCGATTGGTTAGTTGACTTAACTAGTAGGCTGGATAGGCAGCCGACCAGGTAGGTGACATAACTAGTCAGCTGGTGAGTGAGCTGACAGGTGAGCTGATTTAACTAATTGTCTGGCTAGTTATCCTACAGAACACTTGACTTATATGTCAGCCAGCGAGTGAGACGACTGATCATCTGGCTTAACTATTCTACAGGCGACTGGTGAGCCAACTTCACTAGTCAACTGGTGAGTGAGGCAACAGGCGAGCTGCTGTAACTAGTAAGCTGGCAAGCAAGCCGACTGGTCAGCTGACTTATCTAGTCGGCTGGAGAGCAAGCTGACTAGCCAGCTAACCTGTTGCCCTGTGAGAGAGCCAACAAGTTAGTTGACCTGTTGGCTGGCAAACGAGCTGACTAGTTTGCTGACCTGTTGGCAGGCAAGGGAGTCGACTAGTTAGTTGACTAGTTAGCTGACACGATCCCACTAGTTAGATGACCAGCTAGCTGAATTTCTCTCCAACTAGTTAGCTAAGTAACTAGCAGGTTTGGTAACTGGCTTAACTAGCTAGCTGACTAGATAACTGGCTATGTAGC
>NW_007065035.1:3504-4147 GCF_000164805.1 Carlito syrichta
ATTAAAGTAGTGAACTACCTAGGTAGCCCATTGGCTAGCCACTTGAATAAATTTGCTGACAACAAGCTGGCAGGCTGGTTAACCAGCTGAATTAACTAGGTGATATAACAATTTAGTCAGCTGGCTAGCGAGCTGACATAACTAGCTGACAACACTAGCTAGTCTGCTGACTAGCCAGCTGTCTTAACTAGCTAGCTACCTAACTAGCCATCTGGGAAGCCAGATGAATTAACTGGCTTACTTAAATAGCTAGCCAGCTGGCTAGCCAACTGACTTAACCAGTTAGCTAACTAGCTAGCCAGCTAACAAGCCAGCTGACTTAACTAGATGACTTAAATAGCTGGCCTGCTTTCTAGTCAGCTGAATTAATTATGTTGCTATATAACTAGCTAGCTGGCTCGACAGCTGACTTAACTAGGTGACTTAACTAGATAGACAGCTGTCTAGCCAGCTTACTTAAATAGCAAACTACCTAGCTAGCCAGCTGGCTAGCCAGCTGACTTAAATATGTTACTTAACAAGCTGGCCAGCTGGCTGGACTGCTGATATAACTGGTTAGCTACCTAGCTAGCCAGCTGTATATCAGCTGACTTGACTAAGTTACTTTACTAGCTAACCAGCTTGCTGGACAGCTGACATAACT
>NW_007065036.1:0-1421 GCF_000164805.1 Carlito syrichta
CCGCCTCGGCCTTCCAAGGAGCCGGAACTACAGGCGCGCGCCCCTGCGCCCGGCTAACTTTTTTTATTCATTACAGAGACGAGGTCTCGCCAAGTTCCCCGGGCTGGACTCGAACCCTCGGACTCAGGCAGTCCATTTGCCTCGGCCTCCCAAAGTGCTGGGATTGCAGGTTGCACCACCGAGCTGTTTTTTGTTTGTGTGTTTTGTTTGTTTGTTTGTGTCGGCGTCTCATTCTGTCGCCCAGGCTGGAGTTGCAGTGGCACACTCACTGCCTCCCCACGTCGACCTGCTGGGCTCAGGCGATCCTTCCACCTTGGCCTTCCAAGTAGCTGGAACTACCGGCGTATGCCGCTATGTCCAGCTAAGTTTTTGATTTATTGTAGAGATGGGGGTCTCACCAAGTTTCCCAGGCTGGTCTCGAACCCATAGGCTCAGACCATCCTCTCACCTGGGCCTCCCAAAGTGCTGGAATTATAGGCGTGAGCCACCGCGCCCAGCCTATCTGTATACTTTCTTTGATAAAGTTCTATTTAAATGATTTGCCCAGTGTTTACATCGGAATTTGGTTTTCTTATTAAATTTTGAGAGTTCTTTAGCTCTTCTGGATACAAGTCTCTTGTCAGTTATGTGATTTTTCAGATTTGTTCTCCCAGTCTGTAGCATGTCTTTTCCCTTTCTTAATTGTACTTTTTAAAGAACAGCTATGAATTTGATGAGCTCTAATTTATCAATATTTTCTTTTATGAATCATGCTTTTAGTGTTGACTCTTAGAAATCTTTGTCTATCTCAAAACCAAAAGGATTTTCTCCTTTCCTTTTTTTTCTATAATTGTATAATTTTAAGTCTTTTGTTTGGCCTATGATCCTTCTTCAGTTAATTTTTATATATAATAAAGTATGGGGAAATTGCATATAGATGTCCAATTTTTTCATACTATTTTTTTAAAGGTCAGCCTTTCTTTCCTGAATCGCCTTTGCACCTCTCTGAGAAATTAATTGACCATATATGGGTATGTGTGGGTCTGTTTCTGTACTCTCTGCTCTGTTCTATTGATCTGTTTATCTATCTTGATATCTGTACTTGATTACAGTAGCTTTATAGTAAATCTGGGCTTCAGGTGGTGTAAATCCTCCAAACTTGTTCTTCAATTTCAAAGACCTTTTGGCTAGAATAGGTCATTTGATTTCTTTTTCTTTCTTTCTTTCTTTCTTTCTTTCTTTTTTTGAGTTGGAGTCTCACTCTGTGGCCCAGGCTGGCATGCAGTGGCACACTCACAGCCACCACAGCCTCAACCTGCTGGGCTCAGGGGCTCCTTCCACCTCACTCTTCCAAGTAGCTGGAATTATAGGTGCATGCCACCACTCCTGGCTTTTTTTTTTTAATCGTAGAGACTAGGTCTCACAATGTTGCCCAGGATGGT
>NW_007065036.1:1529-11160 GCF_000164805.1 Carlito syrichta
TGCTGGGATTACAGGCTTGAGCCACCATGCCCAGCCTATTTGAATTTCATTAAGTATTTTAGAACCGACCAGTCAACTTCTACAAAAAGCCTATTGGAATGTTGACTGTGATCGTGTTAAATTACAGGTTAATTAGTGGAGAACTGACATGTTAACAGTATGGAGTGCTCTCATGTATAAAATCTCCATGCATTAGTCTTAATTTCTCTCAGCAATGTTTTGTAGTTTTTAGTGTACAGAAGTTACATTCTTATTCCTAAGTATTTCATATAGTTGATATAATTGTTTTGTTTTTATTTCCAGTTATTTGCTGTTAGTAGATAGAGATACAATTGATTTTGCATGTTGATCATGTGTCTTGCTCTTGCTGTAGGGGAGAGATCAGAAGCAGTGTGTTCAGGAGCAGGACAGGTGTGGAGTCCAGGACCTGCTCCACATTTTGAGAATCAGGGCCTTAGATGTCCCCAGTTTTCCCCAAGCCACTCCTGTTGTCCTTTCCTCTTGCCATTGCTTAATTCCATTATAGTTCTAGTTACTTTCTGGACAATCCATAGGAATGTGCATAAACAATCAAGTCATCTATGAAGAAAGGAGTTTTACTTCTTCCGTTCCAATCTAGATGTCTTTTTGTCTCAGTTGTTGTATCCTGGGACTTTAACTTATGGAGGTGACTGAGCGATGATACAGATAGGCTAAAGCCATTGAAAGAAGATTTTTGTCACATTTGCTGAGAGGAGGGGGCATGCCATGCCATATGGGGCCACATGGGGAAGCACTGTGTGGGTCAAGAGGCAGGAAAGACCAACTAGAAAACTCAAGCCACAGCTTTTATTGTATTGTCCATGGAAAAGGCAAGGCAGGGCAGGGGAAACACACTGGGATTAGCTGCTTTTGATAATTCTGCCAGGCTTTGGGGGTGCAGGAGTTGCCCCTAGTACCAGGCCTTGGGTCGATTAACAGCAAGAGAAAAATTGGCTTGGTGTGTATGGGTTAGGTGATGGAGGTGCTTCAATACTGGATTGCTTGCATATGAAAGGAAAATTCTCTGAGAATTGACTGGGCCTGGCCAGGCACAGTGGCTCAAGACTGTAATCCCAGCACTTTGGTAGTCTGAGGTGAGAGGATTTCCTGAGTCTAGGAGTTTGAGAACAGCCTGGGCAACATGGTGAGACTTTGTCTCTACAGTAAATCATAAAATTAGCCAGGCATGGAGGTAGGTTCCTGTAGTCCCAGCTACTCAGGAGACTGAGGCAGAAGGATCCTCTGAGCCCAGGAAGACAAGGCAGTGGTGAGCCATGCTCTTGCCACTGCACTCCAGCCTGGGTGACCCTGTGAGACTTCAACTAAAAAAAAAAAAAAAAGAATTGACTAGCCCTGGAAATTCTGACCTAATAGTTAGCAACTTTGTGAGAAAAAAAATAGCCGGGAGTGGTGGCATGCACCTATAGTTCCAGCTACTTGGAAAAGTGAGGTGGAAGGATCCCCTGAGCCCAGCAGATTGAGGCTGCAGTGGCTGTGAGTGTGCCACTGCATGCCAGCCTGGGCCACAGAGTGAGACTCCACTAAGAAAGAAAGAAAAAAGAAAGAAAGAAAGAAAGAAAGAAAAATTCAAATGACCTATTCTAGCCAAAAGGCCTTTGAAATTGAAGAACAATGTTGGAGGATTTATGCCACCACAGACAATTAAGAATGCAGAAAATAAAGAGATATAGACATTTTAATTGGCCCTGGGATGAATGGACACCAAATACACCAATACAAAATCTAAGAAAACACAAGATACATTTCTTTTTCTGACCTTAAACACTAGCAGGAACCTCCAGTTTATTGAAGAGACATAATGAGAGCAGAAGCCTGCCTTATTCTGATTTTAGGTAGAAACCAGGCACTGGGTGTGGTGCCAAGAAGGGGCTGGGGCAGGGATGGACATGGCCAGTGAGGGAAGAACAGGAACTTGGGGAAACCAGGAGCATCTAAGGCAGTGTTTCTCTAAATGTGGTGCAGGGTTCCACCCTCCCCCATGGCCACCCACTGGGCTAAAGAACTACATTGAGGTTCTTCCCTTCTCTGAATCATACATGCCCCTCCCTCCCACCTCTAGGTAGCTCAGCAGCAGTGTCTCATCCAAACAATGGGGCCATCCAACCTCTCAAAAGCCCCTCTGTGAATGAGCCACAGATCCAGGCTGACTCCCATGCCCTGTCACTGCTGTTGACTGAAGGGAGCATGAACAAGCCCAGAAGACCTCACCCCATCCCCAGCAGAGACCACAAGTGTCCCCTGGGGGGAAACAACTGGCTCCAGGGTCCTGAAAGTGACATAAATGTACTTCTTGCATCTAGGCAGACCACACAGCACACGCCCTGTGACACCCAGAGTCTTGTTTTTGAAAGGCCTATGGGCCCACCTGCTGTCTATGGCTTCCTGGTGGGGCCCAGCCCCCTCTTCAAGTGCCCAGGTCAACAGGTGACTTTCCCGCCATGTCCCACAGCTCATGGGACAAGACAGGAATGGAACCAAGGTTCAGTTCTCAGGAAGGGCAGGCCATACTCTCAAGGCCCTGGCCAGACATCCAGTGGGTCCTGTGTCCTCTCTTCTGCCCACCTTTCCAGGTGGGACCTATTCAGTTCAATACCCTCCTGTCTCAGTCTCCCCCTGGGTAAAATGAGGATAATGTACCCACCACAGAACATTGTGAAGCTGAGAATGAGTTGCTTAGGGCCTGGCTCAGATAAAGGGGTTAGGTAAACACCTGGAACCAGTTTTCTCAGGTCTGTGAGGAGAAGTCCTAAAAGCAGACCCAGAGAAAGCAGGCTGGCCCCGGGAAAGGCAGAAGAGATTGTGTTAGGATTAGGGAAGAAACAGAAAGGAAGAGAAGTTGGTCTCTGCTTGCTTTTGCCTCAAGAAGGCAGACGCCAGTTCCTTTGGTGGAATCATGCCTTTCTGGCTCCATGGTCCACTCAGAAAGCAAATGCTTCCTCATCCTGGGGAGGGGAATGGGCAGAGCCCTGTAGGAAATGAGTCCTGTGGGTCCCCAAAGCTCCCAGCCCCAGATCTCTCACCCATCCCCCGCCAGGCAAGGCTAGCAGTTCCCTCCTTTAGAGAGGGTCCCAGGGACTGTGTGAGGGGCTCCCTGCTGTTCGGAGCTCATTTCCCCTTCCATTCAAGGAAGGTTCTGTATAAAACCAGGGATTCTCCAGTCTGTGGAGGGGTTCGCCTCAGGAGCTTTATGAAAATGTAACCACCTGGGACTCCCACCCAGAGTTTCTGCCCTCAGAGGTTGAGCTCTAGATTCCCCCATGCAGCCAGGCCAAAACACTCACATAGAGTGGAGGCTCCAATGACTCAGCAGGACTCCTGTTCCAGGACTGGACATGCCACAACAGAGCTACCTGGCCTGGGGCAAGACTTCTTGAGTCTCAGTCTCATCCTCTGTAGGGTGGGGAGGACAGAGGGGACCCTGCAGATCCAGTGTCACTTTCTGTTGGTTGAGGTATGGCCTCCTGAAGTCCCACTCTCAAGGTAGGTGGGACTATAAGCCCTTACCTTCAGGAAGGACATGGTACCTGTACCAGGGGACCAGGTCAGGTGGGAATGCAAAAGTCCCTCAGTTCTTGGTTCTGCCTGAGGGCTGCCTGGGAGACTCTGCCTGAAGAGAGAGAGTCAGAGAGCAGACTGGGGTCTCTGGTGCTTGGGTTGGGAGCTGAGGATGTGTGGCCACCACCATTTCCTCCTCATTCTCTGTAAGAGTCAAATCTGGGCACATAGCCAGTTAGGCAGAGACTCATGCCCACCTTTCCTCCGACTGAAACTGCCTCACTGGTGTTGAGCAGTCTTCTCCCCTGGGATGAGAGGGATACAGAGTCCAGGAGAGACTCAGATAACCAGAGTAAAAGGGAAAGAAAAATGGTAAGACTGAATGAAGTAGGGACAGGGTAGGAGGGAAAGAGAATGTGGGAGAGAAACTAAGAGACAGAGGGAGAGAGACAGACTAACTCCATGGGATATGCAGAGGGACCTGGCAGGGCAGGGAGTCCAGGTGGGAGAAAGGAGGACCCAGCCAGCCAAGGTCAGGGCCAGGACTCTTGGCAGGGAGATGGGAACTGGCGGCGCTGTACACAGGGATCTCTTGCTCTTGGCCTCAGTGATGAGCCTTTTGCAATACAGGAAAAGAAGTAGCCAGTTTGAGAAAGGAAGTGCAGGTCACCCCGATGGTGTGTGGGTTTGGAGGAGGCTCCCACCCTCCTCAGTCCCCTGAGGAAGCCTGACCCTGCCTCTCTGGGTGTGCTGTCCCGGATATCTCCCCAACTCCTGCAAGCTCTCAGAGGTCCCCCACAGGGCCTCCTCTCCTGCCTTGACAGCTCTGCTTGTCTCCTCGCTCCCCTAGAAGTAGCAGGGCCATGGGCTGGCCCCTGCAGCTGCTGTCCCTGCCGCTGCAAGCTGTTGAGTGCCCAGAATGCCCAGTTGGAGCCTCTGCCTGACTATAGGGCATCTGGAGGAGGGTCTTTTGGAAGAGTTGGCCAGGTCTCCCATCCAACAATCTAGGGGCTGGTCCACAGGGGCAGGTCCACCCCATCCCTTCACCCTCTCTCCTGCCCCATGACTGAAGAGTGGGAGCCCCAGGCCACGGGTCCGTCACATACCTGCCAGAAGGTCTGGGGTTTGTCTCCTCTTTGTCCCCCAGGATGGCTTCAGAGTCTCATTCCCTCTCCTCCCTCCCTCCTCCAGGTGGCTCAGCAGGATCTCATCAAGACTATGGGGTCATCCAACCCAAACAGCTCTCAGCCTCTGTGGGTGGCTCCATCAAAATCCCCCTTTCTCTCCATTCTCCATGGGAGCTAGCCATGAATCCCAAAGTGAATGTATCCTGGCTTCTACGGGGAGTTCTTCTACACCACGACCCCACCTTTCACCCATGAGGATTACAAGACCCGGCTCTATCTGAACTGGAGAGAGGGTCAGAGGAACGGCTCCCTTGGGATCTCGAACTTGCAGAGGGAGAATGAGATTGTGTATTTCTATTGAATCCACTGGAACACACGGATTGAAGGTAGGAAAAAGTTGCAGAACATCGAAGGAACCAAACTCACCATCACCAACGGTGAGTCTAGATGCCCAGCACCCTCCTTGCACATCTCAGCTGAGGCTTTTGGTGATCACTGGCATCCTCAAATTTCAGCTGGGTTGACTGGATCGCAAGCCTTTAGCATTTTGCCTTGTTATTGCACCCATTTGTGAATGCCTAGGAGCAGATCCTCTATCCCAGTACTCTCCCAACCAAGAACACAAGATGCTGCATTTTCCCTGACACCCCCATGCCTCCAGAGCAGCCTCTGCCCATTTCCCATTTGCCCATGTCTCCCAGTCATCAAGACCTCCAGCCAGAGCCACCACTGCAGCCAGACCTGGCCTAGGGTCACAGAGTACAAATACAGCACAGAATCACTGCCTCTGACTCTAGAGACTGCATTCGGGGTGGTGTGGCCTACGTTGCACTCAAAACTGTCATTTTGGGACTGGTGATCTTCCTCCAGTGGAAGAGAAGAAAAGGTAAGCACCAGGACATGCCCTCTCCACAAGCTTCCCAACTGGGGGTTTCTCAGAGTCCACCTGCAGCAGACTCCCCAAAGGTGATTCTTCAAAATGCAGATCTCACTGTGAGAAGTGGCTCATGCCCATAATCCCAGCACCTTGACAGGCTGAAATGGGAGGATCATTTGAGCTCAGGAGCTTGAGACCAGCTCGGGCAACTTAATGAGATGTCATGTCTACAAAAAAATTTTTAAAAATAGCCTCAAGTCGTAGCACATCCCTGTAGTCCCAGCTCCTCGGGAAGCTGAGACAGAAAGATTGCATGAGCCCAGGAGGCTGAGGCTGTGGTGAGCCCTGATCCTGCCACAGCACTCCAGCCTGGGTGACAGAGTGAGACCTTGTCTCAAAAAAAAGAAAAGAAAAGAAAAGAAAAATTCAGGCCCTGCTGGACTCCCCAGAACCCACCAAGTCAGACGCTGAGGTCTGTGCCTGGGAATCTGTGTTTTTGAAAGGCTCCTCAAGTGAGTCTGTGCAAGATAAAGTTTGAGAACCACCGATCCCTTTCTCCACGATCAGACTATTCCTGGGTTCTTCTCTCTTGACTTAGTCACCTCTCGCCAAACTTTACCTTAGTTCATGGGGAGGGCAAGGTCTGTTCAGGGCAAAGTGGAGAGAGAACCAGAGGGCCCGGAAGGTAGCCTCACTCAGCAAACATTTTCCAACTGCCCACCTGCCAGGGCCTGGCTGGAAATTGGAGATGCAGAAGAGGGGAAAGCATGGACTCTGCTTTGATGGAGCTCAGTTAGGGAAGTGGGAAGAGTGTCAGCTGCCTCCAGAGCAAATTGCTACCTTGAGAAAGTGCTCTGGTAGCATTGAAGATGGTGAGCAGAAAGGCGAGGTAGGCAGGGGAGACTTCCCAGAGGAAGAGACATTTGCAACAGTCTCAAAGGATAGCAAGAATTAGCCAGGCACGTGATGAAGGCAGTTGTCGTGGTTCCTTGCTTCCCTTCTCAGTGGTAGAAACCAGTCTGGGCACTGTAGGAAGCTCACTGCTGGTGGCAGATGGGAGACGAGAGAAGAGGACCTTGGAACTCACACCCAGGAGCTCTGATCCCAGAGGCAGGGTGAAGCAGCAAAGGGGCCAGGCTGGGTCAGTCAAATGCAGAGGCAGCACTGATGGAGGGAAAGGGCCAGATCCTGGAAAAGGCTGAGTTAAAACCAATGAGACTGGGATGTTAGACCGACATAGGGACGAGGGAGCAGGAATAAGCCCATGTTTCAACTTGGTTGAATGTATTTATTATAAAGAACTTGAGAAACTTATGCAGCGTCTGGGAAGAGTTGTCCATCAGAAATCAAGATGTGTGCATTTACTGCTCAACAGAAAGGACAAGGCTGGAGGCATTAACTAAGTAGTTATTTATACTCTAACATCCTCCAAAATTGACGGAACTACTTTAAAAATAATCTGTGAAGAAAGGAGTTTCATCCTATCAGACACTGAAGCTCCAAGGTGAAGCACACAGAGAGCAGACTGTCTGCAATCCCTGGCTCCACCCCCTGGCTAGAGACATTTTAGCACACAGTAGGAATGCTGCCTGCCTCAGCTTCCATTGGGCCAAGAATGATAGCAACAGGACCTGTGTGAGGTTACCCTGATGATGAAATGTGATGCATTCACAATAGATCCTAGCATGGGGTATGCACCACAGAAGCATCAGCCTTGTACTTATTAGCCATGATCGACACAATGGCGCAATGCGGGCACGCACATGCAAGCTGATGGAAGACAAGAGAAACACCCACACGCAGCAGGATGAATGAATTCTCACCCATGTGAGAATTTAGCCAGTAAAAAGGTCGCCTTTCTAATCAAAGGGGAAAGATGGGTCATTCAATAAATGGTGCTTAGACTTGATCAGCCATCTGAGAAAAAAAGGTATCTTTCTACATCAAAATTTGTACCAAAATAAATTCCACAGGGATCAACTATTTAAATGAGGGGCAAAAATAACCCTAGTTAGAAGAATGCATTGAGATTGTTTTATAATCATGGTATGGAAAAAATCCAAGTATGACATAACCCTACTTTACAAATAAAAATATTGACAAATTCAACTACATAAGATTTATTTTTAATTCTGCAAAACAAAAAGCACAGTGGTTTCTCCTGACAATGAGAAAGAGAGAGGTGGTGATCCCTGAAGAGGATGTGTGACGTGGTCATTGAGGAAATAGGAAGTGGGGCTTCAGGATTCGACTCAGATAAGAAGCCACAAATCCATAAACACCTCATTGTACATGATTGTGTTTTCCTCCAGCAGTATTCAACTCTTCAAGTTTAAACAGCCTGTGTTGATGAGGAATTGTGTTGATCTGCTGCTACCAGACACCAGAAGTAACAGTGGCTTAAATGAAATGAAGGTATTTGTTTTTCTCCTCTTGGAAAAGAATCTGGAAGCAGACAGCAGAGACCAACATTCTTAGGCACTGAGACTTCTTACTTTTCTGATCCACCATCTTTGTTACTGGGTTCTGTCCTGAAGGTTGCCTTGAAATTAGCTAAATCAGTTAATAAAATCAAATTGCTAGCAAAATAATAATATTAACCAAGTTACTCCATTTTGTTTGAAACTTTCATCTTAGTTACCTGCTTGACCTAAGAATCAATGCCTACATGTGATTACAGTAATGTTCCCATGACCACAGACCCCAGCTTTGTCTCCTTTGGGCAGGTCGTACTGACCATTTCCTGCTGACTGTTACACAACTCCTTAGCCATAAGTTCCACATAATCGTATGCTTTGTTAACTGAAATCAAATGTTACACTTTTACATTTTCATATTTTGTTCTTATATTCTGTTAGTAACCTAACCAAGGCAACTCTATTGTATAATAAAATTCCTCTTCCTTGACTCTATGTAGCTACCTTAACTATGTAACTATATCTTGATGGCAGAACTCCAGGAACTTTCTGGGCACTGGCAATACCTGGGACACAGAATTAATCAAAGCTTCCTAACAATCAAAGTTCCCATTTTGGTTGCCAAGTTGTTAGTTAATAGTTGCTATGGTCACTAAATTGCTTTGTAGTCAATACTGCAAATTTGGTCTATAAAAGCAGTCACAAATTGCACCAGTTTGTCAAAAGTTATTTTTCCTGGCGTTTGCCTGCTCTTGACCCGTGTGAAAATAAAACTCTAATTAATTACACTCAGCTTGCTGGCGTGACTTCCTCTCGCTAACTCGGTCATAACAGACTCATGATCTGAGATAGCTGCTAGAATCCCAAACTTTATTTCTCATTCTTGGCAAGAAACAGGGGGATGAAAGAAAAGACAAAAAGTTCTAAGCCACAACAGTCTACTCCCTTTTAAAGAGTCTGACCTTCACCAGGGATGATGGCTCACAACTGTAATACCAGTACTTTAGGAGGACAAGGCTGGAGGTTTGCTTGAGGCCAGGAGTTTGAGACCAGCCTGGGCAACATGGCAAGACCTCATCTCTACAAAAATAAAAAATTAGCTGGGGATGGTGACACACGCCTGTAGACCCAGCTACTTTGGAAGCTGAGGAGGAAAGATCTCCTGTGCCCAGGAGTTTGAGGCTGCAGTGATCTGCGATGGTGCCACTGCATTCCAGCCTGGGTGACACAGTGAAACCCTGCCTCGGCGGCCAAGTAGGACAGGGCGCTGTGAGGACAGGAGATGGCATGAATGAGTAGCATGGTGCTGTCGGATCAACGCAGTGACACTGGGTGGCAAGTTGGGGTCCGTGGGTGCCTTGCAGGGGGGTGACGAGGGTCTGGAGTGGGCGTCGGGGTGGCCAATGGTCTTTGTGCGCCTAGCTCTCTTGACTGGCAGCATCCAACATGGGCCAGCAGGCTCTTTGGGTGCCCATAGGCAAGCAACAACATCTATGGCCATACCACCTTGAACGTACCCGAACTCCTCTGATCTCGGAAGCTAAGCAGGGCCGGGCCTGGTTAGTACTTGGATGGGAGACTGCCTGGGACTACCGGGTGCTGTAGGCTTTTGGCCTCCCTCTCCGCCAGTCTTTTTTGGCGCCGCCCTTCCCAAGGCCCGCCGCCCCTCCTCC
>NW_007065036.1:11651-12425 GCF_000164805.1 Carlito syrichta
GGGGGGGGGGTGCGTTCGAGGCCTCTGTGCCCGGAGACAGGCCACGGCACTGACAAGCTCGCAGCTCACCGCACTCTCCACGAGGACGGAGAAGGACCGGGCCGGCCAAGGAATGGGCCCCAGACAGACCCCTGAACACAAACCTTCACGATGAGGACCCATGCCGCAGGGTCGCTGGTCCGGCCGCCGGGCAGCCCTGCCGCCTGGGCCTGGCAACGCCCGTGCACCCTCCCCTCTCCCCTGGCCTGCTGGAAGGGGCGGTCTCCCGCAAGACACCCGTCTCTCTGTGGCGGATTCGCCGAGTCCGGGGTCGGTGGCGCCACCGGCCTTTGCGCGCCCCGCGCTCTCTCCCACCCCTCCCCCCCTCGCCAGGTGTCGCTGTCGCTTTCCGTCCCCTTCCACGGGCGTCTCGCTCTCGGTCCCCCTCCAGCCCTGGGGGCGAGCGTGTGGGGGCGCGTGCGTGTGCGTGCGCGTGGGCGGAGGTGAGTGCAGGGACGCTGCGGATGGGTGTCGTGGGGCAGAGTGGGTCAGGGTGGGGATGTGAGGATGGGCGCTTCTCTACCTCGGCGTGCCGCTCCTGCTTGCGGGCGGCTGGGCGGGTAGGTGTGTTGGCTGCCGGTAGCCACCTGGGAGGGGGAGTATTGCCTGGGGTCGCTGTGCCCCTCGCTCTCACGGGGGGGGAATTGCGCGGTGCCGCCACCCTGAGGTGGAACGGGCGCCCCCACGACCGCGGTCCGGGTCCTCCGTGGGGCCCGGCGGCCCGGGAGGCGGGGG
>NW_007065037.1:0-463 GCF_000164805.1 Carlito syrichta
GACTTATCTAGCTAGCTACCTACCTAGCCAGCTAGCTAGACAGCTGACTTAACTATCTGAGTTAACCATCTACCCTGTAGGCTAGCCAGCTGACTTAACTCACTGACATCACTAGTTAGCCAGGTAGCTATCAAGCTGACTTAACTAGCTAGCTACCTACCTTGTCAGTTGGCTAGCTACCTCTCTTAACTAGGTGAATTATCCAGCTAGCCAGCTGGCTAGACAACTCACTTAACTGACTCACTACCTAGGTAGCCAACTGGCTAGCCAACTGACTTAACTAGTTGACTTAACTAGCAAATTACCTAGTTAGCCAGCTGACTTAAATAGCTAACTAGCTAGCTACCTATCAAGCCAGCTGACTTAAGTAGTTAGCTAACTACCTAGGTACCTAGCTAACAAGCTGAAAATAGTTAGCTGCCTAGCCAGCAAGCTGACTTAACCAGATGGCTGCCTAGTGTGC
>NW_007065039.1:0-495 GCF_000164805.1 Carlito syrichta
AGCAAATTTAAAAGGACTGAAATTTTACCATGCACCTTCTCAGACCACAGTAGAATAAAAGTAAATATCAACATCAACAAGGTCACCCCAAAACTCACAAAGACATGGACACTAAACAGCATGATGCCAAACAACTCCTGGGTCAATGATGAAAATCAAAACAGAGATTAAAAGATATCTGGAAACAAATGAAAATGAAGAAACATCTTACCAAAATCTCTGCGATGCCATGAAAACTGTAGTAAGAGGGGAATTCGTATCTCTACAAATGCACATGATGAAAATGGATCACAAATTAACAACCTAAAAAGTCACCTAAGGATGCGGGAAAAGCAAGACCACCAAAATCCTAACTTCAGTAGAAGAATCTGGATCACCAAAATAAAAGCCCAAATCCAGGACATAGAGACAAAAAGATAATACAAAAAAAATCAATGAAACAAAAAGCTGGTTCTTTGAAAGTATAAACAAGATCGATGGTCCCCTAGCTAGACT
>NW_007065040.1:0-422 GCF_000164805.1 Carlito syrichta
CCAGCCCACCTCTGGGAGGGGTGGGCATTGCTGAAAAAACTAAATGAGATGCCTCTGATGGGCCCCAAGAATTCCTGAATAAATTCCTAAGCAAATTCTTGCAGGATACCATCACCCCCTCCGTGCTGTGTTCACGTACTGCCAACCGAATTTTCTGCCCATGTTAGGTACCCACATTTTGCCTTGGTCACAATCGACGTGTCTGGTCCACAGTTCATCTTGTCTCACTGTATCCTTTCCCCTCGTGGTCAAGAGCTTTCCTTGAGCCATGCTTACTGATGTAAGATGCCAGCCCTCACCTCTTCTCTTCTGAATTATTTTCATCAGCCTAGGAAGGAACAATAACTTCTCTCAATTCCAGGTTGTCTTTCTTTCTTTCTTTCTTTTTTTAGAGAGACAGGGTCTTATTCTGTCGCCCAGAC
>NW_007065041.1:0-533 GCF_000164805.1 Carlito syrichta
GAGCTCACAGACAAGACTGTCCACTTTCATTTAGAGGGACGTGATATGTACACAAGGAATTCCCTGGATATGTAGGAGACAAGGGAATGATCCACGCGCCGTCACGGAGAGGGTAACCCACCCATGTCCTCACTCGAGCTGCACACCCCGGCAGCTGGACGCAAGCCAGTGGGCCTCGGGAGTGAAGGGTAGGAAGGAGGTCCCTGCCCTCACCAGGGTGGGATCGCAGACTTCCTGGGGCTGGAGGTCTCTTGGGTCTGGCTGCCCCCACCACCTGCAGTACGTCAATGCTGAGCCTGACGTGCTGGTCAGGACTCCAGGAGGAGCAATCTGCACTTCCCAGCCCCTCTCTCTGGTGCACACGTACACACACAAACACACACACGCGCGCACACACACACACACACACACACACACACACGTCGCTATCCAGCCCAGCCCTGTCTCCTACTGGGACTGGCCTTGATAGAACAACTGTTTTCTTTTTACTGCAGAAGGCAAATTTTCTTTTCTCTCTTTTTGTAAGAGTCTCA
>NW_007065042.1:0-426 GCF_000164805.1 Carlito syrichta
CTCTCCGTTCTGATTCACCGGTGCGGTCCTAACCCTTCCCTGGTCAGTGCAGGTCACCGACAGCCCCCCACAATATATCCATGTCCTAATCCTTAAAGCCCATGAATGTTACCTTACTTGGAAAGAAGTTTTTATAGATGTAATTTTGCTAAGGATTTTTAGATGAGGAGATAGTCCTGGATTATCTGGTGGGAGCTGAAAAGAGACACACAGAGTAAAAGTCAATATGAAGATGGAACAGAGGAAAGTGCCATAACCAAATAATGGTGACAACTGCCAGCAAACAGAAGACGCAAAGACTGTCTCTCTCTTTCTCCCCAGAGGAGAAATGACGGTAATGACACTTTGATTTTGGACTCCTTGCCTCCAGAACTGTGATTGAATAAAATGCTTTTAGCCACTATGTTGTGGTAATTTGTTACAAAA
>NW_007065043.1:0-624 GCF_000164805.1 Carlito syrichta
AAGTTAGCTTGCTAGCTAGTTAAATCAGCAAGTTATGTCAGCTGGCTAGCCAGCTGCTTAAAAGGGTAGCTATCTAGTTAAGTCAGCTGACTAGACAGTTAGTTAATTAAGTAACCTAGTTAAGTCAGTTGAGTAGATAGCTAGGTAGCTATGTAGTTAGCTAGTTAAGTCAGTTGGCTATACAGTTGGCAAGCTAGGTACCTAGGCAGTTATTTCAGCCTGCTAACCAGCTTGCTAGCTAGTTAAGTCACCTAGTTAAGTCAGATGGCTCAATAACTGGCTAGTTAGATAGCTAGATAGTTATGTCAGCTCTCTAGACTTATTGCTAGCTAGTTAAGTTGCCTAGTTAAGTCAGTTGACTATCCAGCTGGCTAGTTAGGGAGCTTGCTAATTAACTCAGCTAGCTTGACAGCTGGCTAGGTAGTTAAGTCACCTAGTTTAGTGAGCTGACTAGTCAACTAGCTAATTGTATAGCAAGCAAGTTAATTCAGCTGGCTAGCAATCAGGCCAGCTATTAATGTCAGCTAGTTAAGTCAGATGGCTAGCCAGTTGAGTTAGTTAAGTCAGTTGGCTAACCAGCTGGCTAGGCAATTAACTCAGCAAGTTAAATCAGCTGGCTAGCCA
>NW_007065044.1:0-630 GCF_000164805.1 Carlito syrichta
GTGGAATTAAATGAAGAGGAAGGGAACTGAGAGGAGTGGAATGGAATATTATGCAATGGATAGTAATAGAATGTAATGGAATGGAATGGAAAGGAATGGAGGCGAACGTCATGGAATGGAATGGAATGGAATGGAGATGAAAAGAAAGGAGAGTAATGGAATGGAGAGGAATATAAAGCAGAGAATTGGAGTAGAAAGGAATAGAATGGAATGGAATGTAGAAGAAAGAAATGGAAAGGACAGGATTGAGTTGAATGGAATGGAGAAGTACGGGATGGAGAGGCATGAATGAAGCAAAATGGAAAAGAAAGGAATGGAACGGAGAGGAATGGATTGTAATGTAGTGGAATGGAATGGCGAGGAATGAAATGGAGAAGAATTAAAGGAAAGGAATGCAATAGAACTGAGTGAAATGGAATGAAATGTAGTGAAATGGATTCCACAGGAGTGGAATGAAGGAAAATAAAGAGGAATGGAATGGAATGAATGGATTAAAGAGGAATGTAATTGAGTGTAATGAAATTGGAAGCGAGAGAAATAGTAAGGAAAGGAAAGGAATGGAATGGAAAGGAATGGAATGAAATCCAGAGGAATGGAATGGAATGGATTCCAGAGGAATGGAATGGAATG
>NW_007065045.1:0-422 GCF_000164805.1 Carlito syrichta
CAACCTGCTGGGCTCAGGCGATCCTTCTGTCTCAGCCTTCCAAATAGCTGGAACTACAGGCGCGCGCCACCACGCCAGGCTAATTTATGATTTATTGAAGAGATGAGGTCTCACCAAGTTGCCTGGGCTGATCTTGAACCCACAGGCTCAGACAATCCTCGTCTCGGCCTCCCAAAGTGCTGGGATTACAGGCTTGAGCCACCGCACCTGGCCAAACTTTTTAAATAAATTAGGCATGAGATTGACTTTTTTGGGGGGTGTGCAGTTCTATGAATGTTAACACACGTATGGATGTTTGTAACCAGTGTCACAACCAAGGTGTACACCAGCTCCATCACCCCACCCCAATTCCTTCTGCTAAACATCAGCCGGGCTCGGTGGCTCAGCCTGTAATTCCGCGCCTTTGGGAGGCTGAGGTGAGT
>NW_007065046.1:0-559 GCF_000164805.1 Carlito syrichta
GGACACACTTCACACACACTTTCCTAGGACAAGTCACTTGGGCACCAAACACAAAGAAGCGATAATTACTGAAGAACCCATCACAAAGCAGGGACAGTCACAGTGGCAGTCATCACAGAGGGCAAGTCATAAAGGATCACATCACAAAAAAGGGCTTCTCATTGAGACACCCAACACAGACGAGGATTTGTCACTGTGCCATCCATCACATAGGGGGTTCCATCAGTGTGGTACAATTATGGAGAAGGCTATTCTCAAGGACACCTATCATAGAGGAGTGCTAGACACTAAGGAAATCATCTCAGAGAAGAGTCAGTAACTGGTTCAGCCATTATGGAGGCAGGCCAATCATTGGGTCACCCATCAAATTGGAGGACTATTCACTGGGCCATTGGGGCATCTGTTTTGGAGGAGGGTCAATCACTGGGACATTCAGTCACTTATATTAGAGTCAGTCACTGGGCCACCCATCACAGAGACAGACCAGCCACTGAGCACGCAACAAAGAGGAGGAGCAATCACTGGAGCACCAAAAATAAAGGAGGGTAAGTCACTGTGA
>NW_007065047.1:0-452 GCF_000164805.1 Carlito syrichta
CAATAATTGCAAGCTTACTGCAATATCCAGTTATTCTGAGAATTTTTATGGAGTAAGATTTGTGAGGTGGAATTGCAATTTGCAAATTATAAAATAATATTTCAAAACAGAAGGCTTTCAAAAATCTTACTCTATTTAGAAAATAAACAAAATAAACAAGTATCCTACACATTTCAGACTAACAGATAATCATAATTAGTAGAAATAATTTATGCACTAACTGCATTAAAGGTGCTGGCAGCCCTTGCTCTGTGTCACATAAAGGAACTGAAATCCCTACATGGAGTGATTGTATTCTCTGTGCACTGTTGTGACACACATACATTTCTATTATTATGAGGTCATATAAAATGAGGACTGTCTATATTCATTTTTTTTTAATTAATCAGTATTTTTATTATAGTTTTGTGGGGTACAGTTAAGGATTAGGTGTACAATTACGTTTCATTCAG
>NW_007065048.1:0-605 GCF_000164805.1 Carlito syrichta
TTAGCTGTGAGTACTTCACATAAACATGCCATTTTCTTCTTCCACAACTGCACAGAATTCATTGGTGGTACCAAACAGCAAAGGTGGAAGACAGAAGGACCTCAGCTTCCTGGGCTCACCCTGCGGCCCGGGGTCTTCGGTCCACCAGGACCCTGTCAATCAGGTGGGCCTCCAAGGCTGGCTCCCAACACCTGCCCTCCTCTCCTCACCTCAATCTGGCAAAGCAGGTGAACGCAGAGGAGTCCAGATGAGCTACTTTTTGATTTAGGGAGCACAGGAAGAGGAACAAGAAAGTGGAAAACAAAAATGAATTGTTTTGCATATCAGCTGCCACCAGTGGCGATGCCCAGTGTTTAGATATATGCTTCTAAAACTGAAGAAAGTCTGAGCTTTAAATGAGAATTAGTAGGCACCAACTCACAAGTAGGTGATGCTGAAATTGTGGAGCTGCAGGTTCATCTCTCTGAGGATAGTGAGACTTTTCAGAATATCCATGTTGCTTCCTGTACCACATGAGATCTGACTGACAGGTGCAGTCAGAAAAAGAACAGGTGGGACCAGACCCAGTGAAGGCTCAGATTTTGATGACACAAAAGCACAAGAAG
>NW_007065049.1:0-462 GCF_000164805.1 Carlito syrichta
GGCCACTGCACTCCGGTCTGGGCGACAGAGTGAGACTCCAACTCAAAAAAAAAGAAAGAATGATAACAGGATGTTTATGGAGCACTTATGCTGTGCTAAGTAAACCTACATTACTGCAAATGAGGAAAATTGAAGCACAGAGAGGTTAGGTAATTTGCTAGCAAGTCAGGTTTGGAATACAGGAATTAGACCCTGGAGTATTACTCCTCGCCTCTTCCCAAGTTAATAACCTGAAGAAAGCAGAGGAAATGCACTGGAGAAGTTCAGAAAGCTATTTAATTTGTCTGGGACCATGGAGAAGGAAGTTAGGTCTTCTAGGGGAGCAATATTCCAATTCTTTATTCAAATAAAATAATTTGGCCGGGCTTGGTGGCTCAACCTGTAATCCTGCGCCTTTGGGAGGCTGAGGTGAGTGGATTGCCTGAGCCCGCGGGTTCGAGACCCGCCTGGGCAGCGAGACGG
>NW_007065050.1:0-458 GCF_000164805.1 Carlito syrichta
TGAATGAAACGTCACTGTACACCTAACCCTTAACTGTACCCCACAAAACCATAATAAAAAATACTGATTAATGAAAAAAAAATAAAAAATAAAAAAAAAAATAAAAAAAAAACAACAGATGCTGTTGGTAGGAGTGCAAACTAGTTCAACTTCTATGGAAAACAGTGTGGTGATTTCTAAATGAACTAGAAGACCTTCCATATAACCCAGAAATCCCCTTTCCGGGAACATACCAGGAGGAACTCAAATTATTCTACAAAAAAGATACCTGCGCATGCATGTTTAATGCAGCACTATTCACAATAGTGAAAGCATGGAACCAACCGTGCTGCCCATTGAAAGTGAACTGGGTTTTTAAAAAAATGTACATTTATACAATGGAATATTATATAGCCATAAAAAAGGACAAAATTATGTACTTTGCAGCAACTTGGATGGATTTAGAGACTATTTATACT
>NW_007065051.1:0-505 GCF_000164805.1 Carlito syrichta
CAAAGATATGGAGCCAAGATCCAAGAGAAGAAGGAAATTCATGCTTTTTCTATAGGGGCATTTTCTAATTTCTGAAAAGGAAAAGGCAAATGAGAGAGGGAGAAGCTTAGCAAAGTCTTTGTTTTTATCCCAGATGGATGAAAATTAGAATCTAGGGTCTGCCAGGAAAATGAAGGACCTGAAAACCAGGGATTTATCTACATAAAGGATGATTCAGAAATAGATCAGCCCTTGAAAAGATTGAAGCCAGTTCAGAATTTTCTCAATTCTTAAGGGTGAATTATGGTGATCTGGGATTGCTAATGCTATTAACCTGACTGTCAGTTAAAAATAAATATAAATTGTCTCTGAAGAAATATAATTATATATAATTAGGCCTTAAATACTCACATTTTAAAATATAAAATATGAAGCCAGGCTTGGTGGCTTAGCCTGTAATCCCGCGCTTTTGGGAGGCTGAAGTGAGTGGATTGCCTGAGCCCATGGGTTTGAGACCCGCCTGGGC
>NW_007065052.1:0-490 GCF_000164805.1 Carlito syrichta
GGTGGCCGCTCCCGGCCACCACTGCCTCGCCTGCTGGGCTCCGGCGATCCTTCCGCCTCAGCCTTCCGAGGAGCCGGAATTACAGGTGCGTGCTACCATGCCCGGCTGATTTTTTGATTTATGGCAGAGATGAGGTCTCACCAAGTTGCCCAGGCGGGTCTCGAACCCGCCGGCTCAGGCCAGCCACTCACCTCAGCCTCCCAAAGCGCTGGGATGACAGGCTGAGCCACCGAGCCCGGCACTAACATCATTTTTCAAAGTGCGACAGAAAACAGTATCCTTCACAAGAATTCACTCTTAAGTGGCCCCAAGAGGATTTGCCTTTGAGACCTTTGGGCCACAGAAAAGGCACTTTCGGCTGGGTGTGGCGCTCACACCTGTAGTCCCAGCACTTTGGGAGGCTGAGACGGGAGAACGGCGGGAACCCAGGAGTCCGAGACCAGCCTGGGCAAACACAGTGAGACCTCAGAGAGGGAGGGAGAGAGAGAGA
>NW_007065053.1:0-414 GCF_000164805.1 Carlito syrichta
TTAAGCTGGCTGGCCAGTCGGCTCGCTCAACCGCTGACTAGTTAAGGCAGCTCACCTGTCGCTTCAATCACCGGTTGACTAGTTAAGTCAGCTCACTGGTAGACTCAATGGACAGCCGATTAGATAAGTCCTCTGAACGGTCGGCTCACTTGCCAGTCGACTAAAGTCAGCTGACCAGTCAGTTCACTTGCCAGTTGAATAGTTAAGTCAGCTGACCAGTCGGCTGACTTGTCGGCTGACTACTTAAGTCAGCTGACCTGTCAGATCACTCACCAGACAATTAGTTAAATCAGCTCATCTGTCGGCTCACATGCCGGCTGACTATTTAAGTCAGCTAACTGGTTGGTCACTTACCTGTCAACTAGTTAAGTCAGCTAAACAATCGGCCGAATAGTAGACCAAATTGTCAACCAA
>NW_007065054.1:0-793 GCF_000164805.1 Carlito syrichta
CTAATTTTTTGATTTATTGTAGGAACTAGGTCTCACCAAGTTGCC
Organism: Carlito syrichta; assembly: GCF_000164805.1. Classification (NCBI taxonomy): domain Eukaryota; kingdom Metazoa; phylum Chordata; class Mammalia; order Primates; family Tarsiidae; genus Carlito; species Carlito syrichta. The sequence goes on from NW_007065054.1 coordinate 46, forward strand.
CAGGCTGGTCTCGAACCCCTGGACTCCCCTGGACTCAGGCAATCTTCTCACCTCTGTCTCCCAAAGCATATTGGATTCTAAAATTAAACAAGGAAACTCTGAGGGTAAATATGTTTCAACTGCGTTACACAAAACAAACAACAAAAGCAAAAAACTGAATGCATGGTTTTCAAAGACAATATACTCCAGAGCTAGCAGTTAAATGGATCAATCCCTAAACCCTCTCTGTTGGTGAAATCTATCAAGTACTTCCTAACCAGAAGAGGGCTGTGTCCTAAGAAGAGGCTCCTTATACTTCAATGATGGGGTGTCCTGAAGAAAACTGGATCCAGCTAGAGGATGTTCCAAATTTACATGTGTAAAAAAAAAGAAAAACAGTCTCCTTGGAACTGATAAAATGGAAAGCATTTCACTTTAAATAAGCAGATAACCAAAGGAAGCAGAAGTTCCACTTCCATTTTGACAAAATTTCCATAACCGCGTGAGAACCCAGAGTTCCGTGTTGTGAGAGTAGGAAATTTGCTTCTACTTTCTGGGTCTCCAGCTTCCTCATGCGGAAAGCAGGTATGGAACTTTTGACTCATCTTTTAGGGTCACTTCGAAGAAAGGTGAATGTTAGAAAAGGCTTCTGAAAACAGAACGGAACAACTCATCAATCACAGAGGGAACACCAGGATATAGAGCATCACAATAAATTGTCTACTGCCTCAGAAAGTCCTAGATCCAATACAAGCAATCATTCTGGGTC
>NW_007065055.1:0-1169 GCF_000164805.1 Carlito syrichta
CTGATGGTTTGTTCTACTTGAGGCAGTCGTGGTAGTTGCTGAGGTTGAAGCCAGTGATGGTAACCTTGCATATGATCATGGAGTGCACGGAGGCCCGGCTATCATGTACCATCAGCAGGAACTTGGAATTGGGGAACAGGCACGACATGTACACAGAGGACTTGAGTGTGAAGGGGTACTTGTTGCAGAGCACGCGGGCCAACTAGCCATGCTTGGCAATAACCTCCAGGATGAAGGCTTGTATGGTGGGTCCAGCACCTCGTCCATCAAACCCACCTCGTCCAGCCTCAGCTTTTTGCAGCCAGACTTGGACCAGGCCTAGCATGTGGCCAGCACACAAAGAATGATGTGCATCTCCTCACTGCAGTGCACCTCGGAGTGGGCGTCCAGCATGGCTTCGCCTTAGCAGTACTCCATGCGGTCAGCTCGCATCATCATCTGATCCTTCTACTCGGGCCACATGGCTTACCGGGGGCTCCAAGGGCCTGCCAACACTGCCCAGCACTCCAGCATCTGCTGCCCCAACTGGGCGCTAGCACCAGGGCCAATGTGCAGCCAGCCGCCAGTAGCACCTTCTGCACCAGCAGGCACATGCTGGGTCAGGGGTGGGGCAAGCCTGACCCAAGAGCCAGTGTCTGTGACTTCAGCTACAGGTCAGTGGGCAGCCTGCTCACCCAGATCACATCTCTTCTGGGCACTGCCAACTCTGGGCTCCAGCCCTTATGCCTGCTCACCAAGTCTGTCTGCTGGTAGAACCTGCTCCGTCGCATGGCCAGGCAGCCCCGTGCACCCAACAACTCCCGGCTCACCAATGACCCTAACCGAGGCTCATTTTGATAATTTTAAATAACACCTCAGCAAAGAAAAATTGCATGCAATAAAATTCGTACAAATTTAGAACTAAATTAAGACAAATCTAATAAAACACCAAAGCTTATCATAGCAGTTTAGGAGGTTCTTAAAGGAAAATCTATAGATCCAAAGACTCATATTAGAAAAGAAAAAAAAAGTGCAAATTATTAGCAGTATTTCTTTCAAGAAATTAGAAGCCGGGCTCGGTGACTCAGCCTGTAATCCCACACCTTTGGGAGGCTGAGGTGAGTGGATTGCCTGAGCCCGCGGGATCGAGACCCACCTGGGCAGGCGAGATCTCATCTCTACAATAAATC
>NW_007065056.1:0-1685 GCF_000164805.1 Carlito syrichta
GTTGGCCAGGCGGTGGCTCATGCCTGTAACCCCAGCACTTTGGGAGGCCCAGGCAGGAGGACTGCTTGAGCCCAGGAGTTCGGGACCAGCCCAAGCAACATAGCGAAACCTCGTCTCTACAAAAAATCAGAAAATTAGCTGAATGTGGTGGCAGTCGCCTGCAGTCTGAGCCTTTCGGGAGGCTGACGTGGAAGGATCGTTGGATCCCAGGAGGTTGAGGCTGCAGTGAGCTGTGGTCGTGTCACTGCACTCCAGTCTGGGCGACAGTGAGTTCTCAGCTCAAAAACAGATGTGTTTTCATCCTTATGATTGCTTTTAATACAAAAGTCATAAATACTCAATAAAATATTTAAGCAATATAGAGGTAATTAAAGTACCAGTATCCCTCCATTCACTCTTCCTCAGCCCAGTCACTCTAAAAAAATAACCATTGTTAACGGTTTAATGGCTGGGTGCAGTGGTTCATTCCTGCAATCCCAGCACCTTGAGAAACCAAGGCAGTAGATTTGTTTGAAGCTAGGATTTCAAAACCAGTCTGGGAAACACAGTAAGAGCCTGTCTCTACAAAATTTAAAAATAAAAAATTAGCTGGGCATGGTGGCAGAAGGATCACCTGAACCAAGCAGGGAGAGGCTGTGGTGCCTGTGATCATGCCAATGCACTCCAGCAAGGGCAACAGAGTGAGTCTGACTCAAAAAAACCAAAAAACAAATAAAAACCAAAAAAACATAATCCTGGTGTGTGTTTTGTCTTTTTTCTCTAAACACTATAGTAGCTGACTCCTCAATTCCTGGTGACTTCTCATCTCCTGGTGACTTCCAAGTTCTATGAGGCAGAAATGCTTCATTTGTGGAATTAGAGACTCAGTGAGATGTCTCTAGGTTCATGGAGAGCAAAGTGGTTTGGGTCTGGACCCCTTGTGTTTGTCCACTTAGAAAATCAGTCTTAGCCAGGTACAGTGGCTCACACCTGTAATCCCAGCAGTTTAGGAGGCAGAGGTGTGAGGATTTCCTGAGCCCACGGGTTCGAGACCAGCCTGGGCAACTTGAGACCTCGTCTCTACAATAAATTAAAAAAAATAGTCGGGTGATGACAAGGTGAGTAATGAGTCACTGATCTTCAGGGGACTGGGCTGGCAGAGTCAAGCTCAGACCCTACACAGGCTTGGAGTGGAATGGACCACACAACAGTGAGAATGTGGCTTAGCCAGACTAGGGAGCTTGGGGCTGAGTGCCCTGGAGAGGGTGGACAGGGGCACTGGATGCTCCTTCCAGATCCCATGGCCCAGTAGCCTTCCTTTTTTCTGCCCCAGGGCGTGCCACCTCCCCTGTGGCCCCCACAAGTCCAGTTGTAAGACACCTGGTTAAGTCCTGCACCCCAGTCCGCTAGACCTCTGCAGTTCAAGAGAAATGCCATGGCTGCCTCCAAGCTGAGGGACACTGAGCAAGGTTGCCCTGCAGAGTCACCGCACAAAGCCCTCCCTGCCCACTAGGGCATGCAAGAACCCCCCAGCCACCTCCCTCCCTGTTGCTGGTCTCTTTTAAGAATGAGTCCTGCTGGGCTAGTGACTCAGCCTGCAATCCTGTGCCTTTGGGAGGCTAAGGTGAGTGGATTGCCTGAGCCCACAGGTTCGAGATCCACCTGGGCAGTGAGACCTCATCTCTACAATAAATCAAAAAATCAGC
>NW_007065056.1:2942-3914 GCF_000164805.1 Carlito syrichta
TGGATTCTAGAGTAATGGCTTAGGTGTGCTACTGCATTGTGAGTTTAAGGGTGCATGTGTATTGAGTGTGAGTAGACTTTTGACCTAGGATAACTGGGGACATGGAGGTGATCCAGGCTGGTGGAAGGGTGGTCTGTCCCTCTCCTCCACCCAGCCTCCAGTCCTCAGGATTTTGGGGTGAGGGAGGCCTTCTGGGCAGACAGGCAGCTGCTGAGATCCTCAGCCTCCACTGATCCCCCATTTCTCCAATTTCCACTACCTTCACCCATCACCCACTCCCCCACAGCAGGGTGGCACTCCCATCCATTTGTTCCTGTTCCTGGCCCACCCTGTGTTCCCCAAGTCCCCTTCTCCAGGCTCTGGTCCTGAGATGGTGGGTGAAGGTTCAGCCACTATGCCAAGGGTCTAACCCAGCCTAGCCTAAGCAATGTGCAGACTACTGTGTGATTTGAGAGTCCTGAACAGGTAGGCCAGACACTGGGTAGATGGAGTGGAGTTGTCCTCTGGTCCATCCAGACAGCACTGTCCATCCATCCATTGGGAGCTCCGACCCATCCCCTGGAGAGCCAAGGACCCCCAGCCCTAGCCCTAATGTCCCCCCAGCCCAGACAGCCTGTGATTCCCTCTTGCTCCAAACTTCACTTTTTACTCCTTTAATGTGGCAGGGGTGGCTGGGAGCCAGGGCTGGGTAGAAGGGCCCTAGGGAGGGGGCTATTCAGCAGGAAGGGAGGGTGTGAGGGAGGAGGCCATTCCTACCTAGCGTCCAACCTGAAGCAGGGCTTCCCTCCAACGGTTCCAGGTGTTCCCTGGCTGTGTGTATATAACTTCCTCCTCTCCTCTCCCAGCCACCACTGGCTCTGGGAAGAAGATGGGGATTGAGAGAAATCAGAGGGCAGAAAAACCATGAGTTACTAGGGTTAGCGTTCCCCTTTCAACTCACCCATGCCAGCATCTGTTGTTTTTTGACTTATC
>NW_007065057.1:0-474 GCF_000164805.1 Carlito syrichta
AGGGCACATAATAGTCTATGTTTATGTGCCAAAATTTATTAAGATCATTACCTAATGAAAGACATTCATCTTCTTTTCATTTCTGCAGGGGAGAGAGATCAGTGTGGAGCTGGTGTATATAACCTTTTGCTTCTATATAATTCTTTCCCTTAAGTTTATTTTACTTTGAAGTTTATTTTACTGACTGGGGTTGCAGGTGGTTGGCTTTCTTTCATTCCCCGCATTCAGTTGACTATAAAGGAACAGTTGACTTTTTAAAATAAAAACAAAACTTTGAGTCTCAATTTGGACAACAATAAAATTCTTTTAAGTCAAAAAGTAAGCAAAAAAGAACAGAATTTGAGAATGGGGCTGCACCAATTATTTCTTGTTTTATTTTTATTTTTATTTATTTTTATTTTTTTGAGTTGGAGTCTCTGTCACCCAGACTGGAGTGCAGTGGCCGCTCCCGGCCCCCGCAGCCTCGACCTGCTG
>NW_007065058.1:0-413 GCF_000164805.1 Carlito syrichta
CAACCTCGCCTGCTGGGCTCCGGCGATCCTTCCGCCTCAGCCTTCCAAGTAGCTGGAAATTAAATATTCTTAATGGTTATAGAGCTATTCAAAGTTTCTACCTCATATTGAGTGAGTTGTGATAGTTAGTGGTTTTTAAGTACTTGGACCATTTCATCTAAGTTTATGTGTCTAAAGTTGTTTGTAGTATTTTATTACAATCCTTGGAATGCCTGCAAGGTCCGCAGTAACAGCCTCTATATAATTCCTGATCCTGGTAGTTTGTGTCTTCTCTGTTTTTTGTTAGTCTTGCTACAGAGCCTCATTCCGCCTCGCAGGATGAACACCCCCATTTTCTTTTTCTTTTTGGAGTCGGAGTCTCACTCCGTCGCCCAGACAGGAGTGCAGTGGCCGCTCCCAGCCACCGCAGCCTC